>NW_028261394.1:27655787-27805787 GCF_051295495.1 Thamnophis sirtalis | reverse complement strand
GCCCTCTTCCTCCTTATTATTTTCCAACAACTAAACCAGGGGAATGTATAGGGACTGGGAGAGGCCCCTGTGCAAAGGTCATGCATAAACACACCATTTACACACTCCTGTTCTATGAAGTAGCAGACCTCCTTCAAATATGCAGGAACCTTCCTTTCTTCCTCCTTCCTTCCTTTCCTTTCTTTTCCTCCTTCTCTCCCTCCCCTTCTCCTTTCGTATCACTGTTCTTTCCTTTCTTTCTTTTTCTTCCCTCCCCTTCTTTCCTTCCTTCTTTCCTTTTCTTCCTCCCTCCCTCCCCCTCCTCCTCTTGTATCACTGTTCTTTCCTTTCTTTCTTTTTCCTCCCTCCCTTCTTTCCTTCTCTTCCTCTCCTTCCTCCTTCCCTTCCTCTCTTCTTTCCTTCTCTCCCTCTCCTCCCTCCCTTTCTTCCTTCTTTCCTTTCCTCCCTCCCTCTCTTCCGCCCTCCCTCCTCCTTCTCCTTTCGTATCACTGTTCTTTCTTTTTCCTCCTTCCCTCCCTTCTTTCCTTCTCTCCCTCCCTTCCTCCATTTCCTCCCTTCCTTCTCTATCTTTTCCTCCCTTCCCTTCCCTCCCTCTCCTTTATTGGCACTTCAGTTGAGATATATAAAAATAGCAAAACAATAGAAACTGATTGATTCAGAGTGCAAACTTTGTAAGGTCACTGCAGCAAAAAAAAAGATCCTTCCTCATATCCAAGTTTGCATTTTCAATTTGGCAAAAGGATTCTCTTCCCCCGTATCACACCTACAGAAAACGGTCTAGATATTTTTTGACAACAACAGAACAGATATTGCAATTTGAGAGAAGCTAAGAGGAATCTGCATTTCTGGACTTCCTTACTTAGACACTAATTACTACACACAGTTCTGCACTCTGTTGCCCCTAATTAATGACATTTGTGTAGTGATGTGTGTGTGCGTGTGTGCGTGTGTATGTTGTGTGTGTGTGTTGGATACACCCATGAAAAGAAAAATATATAATTCCCGGACTGGGAGGCTCACCTATATTCTTGTAACCTCCTTCTTAGATTACTGCAATCCATTCTACATGGGGCTGCTCTTGAAGACTGTTCAGAAACTTCAACTGGTACAAAATGCAGCTGCACAGGTAATAAATGATGCTGGCTGCATGGCACATATGAACACACTTACTCTGTCAGCTGCACTAGCTGCCAGTGGGTTTCCAGGTGCAATTCAAGAGGCTGGTTAGCACCCATAAAGCCCTATGTGACCTGGGACCAGGGGACTCTCTTTCTCCAATCCAGTGGAGCAGGATGGAGATGCTATAGTTACCAAAGAGTGTCAGCTGGCAGGGACTAGAAAATGGGCCTTTTCTGCAGTGGCCCCCACTCAGTGGAATATCCTACCATTGGAGATTAGAATGGCCATGACCCTATGGGCCTTTTGCAAGTTTTGGATGTGTTAAGGAACCCTTTAGCAATAGCCCTTAAGCTTATATACTGCTTCAGTCCTTTACAGCCTTCTCTAAGTGGTTTGCAGAGTCAGTCTCTTGCTCCCAACAATCTGGCTCCTACTTTGACCCACTTCGGAAGGATGAAAGGCTGAGTCAATTTTGGGCCTGGTGAGATTTGAACTCCTGGCAGTGGACAGAGTTAGCCTGCAATACTGCATTCTAACAGGAAGGAAGGAAGGAAGGAAGGAAGGAAGGGAGGGAGGGAGGGAGGGAGGGAGGGAGGAAGGAAGGAAGGAAGGAAGATAGCAATAGCACTTAGACTTATATACTGTTTCACGGTGCTTTACTGTCCTCTCTAAGCGGTTTACAGAGTCAGCCTCTTGCTCCCAACAATCTGGGTCCTCATTTTACCCACCTCAGAAGGAGGGAAGGCTGGGTCAACCTTGACCCAGTCAGGATTGAACTGCTGGCATTTGGCAGAATTAGCCTGCAATATTGCAGTCCAACCCCTGTGTCACCAAGGAAAGGAAGGAAGGAAGGAAGGAAGGGCAATAGCATTTATATACCACTTCACAGTTAACTGGTCAGAATCAAACTCCTGGCAGTAGGCAGTCAGCCTGCAGTACTGCATTCTAACCATTGCAAACTATGAATGGATAGATGGATGGATGGATGGATGGATGGATGGAAGGGAGGGGGGAGGGAGGGAGGGCAATAGCAATAGTACTTATATACCATTTCACGGTGCTTTACAGCCCTCTCTAAGCGGTTTACAAAGTCAGCCTATTTGCCCCCAACAATCTGGGTCCTCATTTTACCCACCTCAGAAGGATAGGAGGCTGAGTCAACCTCTTGAGCCTGGTGAGATTTGAACTGCCAAATTGCAGGCGGCCAGCAGTCAGCAGAAGTAGCCTGCAGTACTGCACTCTAACCATTGCACCACTGTGGCTCATTTACTTTACTTAGTTTACTATTAGTTGATTAATCATCCCGACTGCTATTTGTACTTATTTATTTTGTGGATTCACATTGTTTTAATAGTTTTAATTGTTCTATAATTTTGGAATTTTAAGCCATCCAGAGCCACTAGGTTGAGTCGGATGGCTACGACCATTGAATAAATCAGTAAATCTCATTTACATGTTAAATACGTTGCACAGAAACATTGGGATAAGTACCGCATCCAAAGTATAAATTGGTGCCACAAATCCACTAGTTTGGGGGTAAAACCAGGCCACTTTGTTTAAAAAGACAAACCCAATCAAATTCTCCAGCATTGTTAACGTCACCGGCAGATTGGCCTCAGAATTTCAAACTCTTCTCTTGATAATTCAGAAAAGAAGTAGCATGTATGGGTCACTGTGACACTCTTTCTCCTGCCCACCAATCTCTAATGTTTTCTGCTTAAGTTCAGAAGCAGATATTTGGACAGTGAGAACAATTAACCAGTGGAACAGCTTGCCTCCAGAAGTTGTGGGTGAGGTTAGAGATTGGACAACTATTTGTCTGAAATGGTATGGAGCTTCTTGCCTGAGGAGGGGGGGTTGGACTAGAAGACCTCCAATGTCCCTTCCAACTCTGTTATTCTCCCCCCCCCAATTTATTTATATTTTTTCTCTTTACATACAATGTGCTTAATGAACAGTGCACTGTCTAATTCAGTTTGCTTACATAATAATACTTCTGAGAATCCTAATTTCTACCTCTGTTATCCAACCATTAATAAAACAAGTCCCCAGTTCAAAAACACTCTTGTGTCTTCTTTTTCTTTTATCTTCAGTGTTAATCTGTCCATTTCTGCACAGTCTAACGTTTTTTTAATTAGATCTTCTTCTGTGGGTGTTCCCTCATTCTTCCAATATTATGCAAATACAATTCTTGCTACTGTCAAGACATGTGATATGGAATATACATACCGTATTTTCACGACCATAAGCCGCACTAAAAATCCCAAATTTTGATCCAAAATCGGCAGTGCGGCTTATAACCCGGTGCGCTTTATATGTGGAAAAAGATCTCCCAGCTGCTTTGCTCCTCGCGACTGCAATAGATGTCCAGAGGCGGCTTTTGGGGCTGGTGGGGATTGGATTTCCGGCTCGGTGGCCCCTGTCGCTTCTGGACGTTGTGGGGAGCCGAGGAGAGTGTGGGGGGGAGCGCGCGGCGGTTCTTGGCGCTCCGGGAGGCGGGAGAGGCGCGCGGTTTGGTTTCTCCTCCCTGGGCGTCGCGGCGGCGGCCCCGGGCGCGCCGATCCCCGTGTTTTTCGCATCGGGGCATGCTCTTGCAGCACGCCCCGATGCGAAAAACACAGAGATCGGGCGACGTCCAGGGAGGAGAAATCAAACCGCGCGCCTCTCCCGCCTCCCGGAGCGCCAAGAACCGTCGCGCGCTCCCCCCCACACTCTCCTCGGCTCCCCACAACGTCCAGAAGCGACAGGGGCCACCGAGCCGGAAATCCAATCCCCACCAGCCCCAAAAGCCGCTTCTGGACATCTGTGGCTCCCGGCGCTCCAGGAAGCACCGAAAGCAGCTGGGAGAGGCGCGCGGCTTGGTTTCTCCTCCCTGGACGCCGCAGCAGCAGCCCCAAACTCACCGATCCCAGTGCCTTTCGCATCGGGGCGCGCTGCAAGAGCATGCCCCGATGCGAAAAACACAGAGATCGGTGAGCCCGGGGCCGCCGCTGCGACGTCCAGGGAGGAGAAACCAAGCCGCGCGCCCCTCCCAGCCGCCCTCGGCGCCCCCCGGAGCGCCAAGAACCCTCGTGCCGCTCCTCGCGATGTCCAGAAGCGTCGGGAAATGTGCGGCTTATAACCCGGTGCGCTTTATATGTGGAAAAAGTTTAAAAAATTAGCGTTAATTGATACTGCGGCTTTTAATCCGGTGCGGCTTTTGGTCGTGAAAATACGGTACCCTTTATCATATTTTTCTGGTACTTTGCCTAGGAGAAATAGTTCTGGCTTATAGTCTATGTCAGTGATGGAGAATCTTTTCGGTACCAAGTGCCTAACCTGGAATGCACATGCATGTGTACAGGTTATATACAAAGGTTACGTACAGGCATGAGCAGCAAACTGCCATGTGCCTTAGTAACCGATGACCTCAACTGTCTATGAGCTCACCTAATTAGTAGAACCAGGCCCTACCAGGAACAATGGTGTTATGTGAGACTCTACCCTGGCTGGGATGGTCTTAGAGACTGACAAGGAAAAGACGCCAATAACAATGCTGTGGCTACCTAGGCTCTTGCTTTGCTGGTTGAAACTGTATAAAAGCCAAATAAACTCTGATGGATTTCTGAGTCCTGCATGCATGCATGTGGATGTGCACATGCCGGAGCCCAGGAAATGCAAAGAACAGCTGGCTGGCATGCGCATGCCTGTTTTTTTGGCCATTTTCCGGCTGTTTTCAGATCATTTTTTGGGTCATTTTCAGGCCAATTTTCAGACTGTTTTTTGGCTGTTTCTGGCATGTTTTCAGGCCATTTTCTGGTGCTCCAGCGCCCACAAAGACCATCTGATGGGCCATTGCGCATGTGCACAGCGGAAACCAGAAGAGCAGCTGGTGATGGCATGCATGCCCACAGAGAGGGCTCTGGCACGCCTTGCCATAGGTTCGCCATCACGGGTCTATATGCATGTTTTAACATTTTTTCTAACCACGTATGCATTTTCGTCCATTTTTTTTTAGTTTTGGGGCATCAACTTTGTTATTCTATCATATCCAGCCATACGCAAGGACAGTCATTAGGAATACGCTGCTAAAACTTTCCCAGTAAAGCCTCGCTTTCTGGTTGATGTTGCAAATGTAACTAAAGAAAAGGGACACAGAGGAAAAAGTAACCTCCCAGCAAAGTCACCCAAGGGCTGAAGGTCATCCAAACTGATCAGCTAAGCTAAAGCAAGCAAGCAAGGATCAATAATGGGCAGCAGTAATACAGGAAGATACTGGAATTGGAGGAACGATGTCAACTTGTAAAGCGTTTCCATGACTACTATCAAGTTGACATAGAAAATGGGAGGAGGGGGAGGAGAGTTCCATGCATGCCTTTGGCCAGAGTTGGGTCTCATATTCCTACAGCTGGCGTGTGAAATGCGCACGTTCATAGCCTGCCCCAGCACCTTGTTAGTGGATGTGATTTATGACACAGAGGGGTTACAGGGGTAAAGTTCAAATGTAATTAAGCAGCAATCAGATTCAGCTCCGCAGAAGAACATGCCGAAACGTTGATCCTAATAAATGACTGGATTTCTTTTGAACTTTGTCTCGAGGCTCGTAAATTAATTAGGTCGTCTTTTGGAAACTTCACAAACATTTTATTCTAAGCATGACTTGATAGGTAGCAAGTCAATGTGAATCATGGTATTCCTAACATCCTACACCTGTGATCATTTAGAAGTTAGCTTTCATGGTTCAGAGTCTTTGGCAGACAAATCCTGCTCCTATTTTAAAAAACAGCAATTCATCATGTGCTAAGAAATCCTGGAAATTACTTAGGCACCGTGTGATAAAATACTTTCTGTTATTCTATTGCTGCAAATTAACTCCATTAGGCAGCCTTATTAGCAGTAAGAAGGGAAGAAACATCTCTCTCATCTTTAGGGAGACCAGAAAAGAAAAATACAACTAGTTCTCGACTTTGGACCGCTCACTTAGCAATCATTGGAAGTTATGACAGATTCCAAAAAAGCTAATGGCTGGATAATTCTGGGAGCTGAAAATTCCCAACATCTTCAAGATGCCAAGATTGAGAATTACTAGTATATATACGGCATGCACAGTTTGTTGGGTTCTATTCTTTGGGCAGTATACAATGAGGTAAAATTTAAGGTTGATAAATTATCATCATAATTTTATAAGATTTTAAAACCAGCTAAGACCCACAAAAATGTGGACACATTTATATGAATACAAATATGTATATTGAAAAGGATAAATACCATCAACATAAAACGGAGCTCACTCAGAAGCTGAAATACACCAAGTAAATGAGATGAAGAGTGTGGAAGAGAGGAGAGAGGTAAGGGAAGAACAGAGGGATAGGAGAGAGGGCAGGGGAGGGAGAGGAGGAGAGAAAGAAGAGGCTGCCATGGTGAGGAAAGGTGGGGGAGTGCATTCCACACATACCTTCAGCTAGAGTCGGATCTCAGATTACTACAGGAGGCTTTTAAGAAGGCACCTCGTTGGAGAATGTGATTTATGACACAGACTGAGGAGAGGGAAGAAACAGGGGCAAAGTTCCGCCACAATTTAAATGAGGTCAGATCTGACTGCAATGGGGTATTGCCGAAATGGTGTTCCTAATAAATGACTGGATTTCTTTTGAAATTTGGCTCGAGGCTCATGAATTAATTAGAGCATCTTTTGGAAACCTGACAGATAGTTTCAGCCGGAAGAACATGTTGCTTTACTGGCAATTGGAAACCAAAGGGAACGATGTTGCTTTCATGGTAAGGAAGGAAAAAGTAAATTGTCTTAGTGCTTCGACATAATGGAGTCGATGACAGACTAATATCAATTAGATTTCATAAACAATTGTTTAATATGATTACCTAAGTTTCTGCACTGACCATTGATTTGTGATCCATTTCAATCTGCAGCTGACCAAGGAATATGTGCTGCTTTGTGGTTGGGGAGTGGATTGCCATCGTCATTGGAAATTGTAAAGAGGAAAATGTATGTAGCCTTTGAAGAGAAATGAAGCTATTGGCAGGAAGGTGCTAATGGACAGAGAGAAACCAATTAAAATAAGACAAAATAAAGATGGAAAGATCAGACTGAAATTGAGTACAGTGGAGAGGTGAACATCCAAGAAACATTAGAAGCTGCATCCTATTTACAAGAACTCCAGTAGTAGAAGATTTGCGATAGTCACGTGATGGCTACGTGATGCGGTGAGTTTGACATCCATGGTTTAGACCAGTGTTGGTGAACCTTTTTGGCACCGAGTGCCAAAATGGGAGTGTGCGGAAACTGGAAGAGCAGCCGCCCAATGCGCGTGCGCATGCCAGGAAGATGATCAATTCTGGTTTCCATGCGCAACAGCCACCTGGTCTTCCAGTTTCTGGTGTGCATGCATGCGCGGAGACCAATTGGCCGGTGTGCATGCGTGTGCCAGAAACTGGAAGAACAGCTTCCCGATGCGCATATGTTTGCTGGGAAAATCTGGTTTCTGCTGCAGGCATGGACACCAGCCACCTGGCCTGGTGCCCATGCATGTGCTGGAAATCAGAAGATCATCTCCTGGTATATGCATGCACACATCTTCCAGTTTCTAGAGCTACTGCGTGCATGAAGACCAGCTGGGTGGTGCATCAGAACCCAGAAGAGCAATGGGCAATGGCTTGCGGCCCTGGAGAGATGGTTCTGCATGCCACTTCAGGCACCCATGCCATAAATTCACCACAGAGGTGGGTTCCTGCCAGTTCTCACCTCTTCTATAGAAGAGGTTCCACAAATCTACAGTGCCGTTTAGAACCGGTTCCAGCTCCCTCCGCCCGCCCTTCCGCACATCATCAAGGTGAAGAGCGAGAGGAGGAATTCTGGGAGTTGAAGTCCACAAGTTTAAACACCCATGGGGTTTTTTTCTAAAGGGTTAGGGGTGCGAGGGTCTTGTAACTTAACAGCTTTAAGACTTGCACACTTCAATGCCAGAGTTCCTGAGCCAACATGACTGGAGGAGGATTTCTGGCATTTGAAGCATGCAAGTCTTAAAGCTGTCAAGTTTGAACACCCCTGGGTTTTTTCCCCCTAAAGGGTTAGGGATGCAAGGTTCTTGTAACTTGTTTCTGAGCCAACATTTTGGTTGCTAAGCAAGGGCGTTGTTAAGTGAGTTTCACCACATTTTACAAGTTGACCACGCCCACCCAGTCACATAGCTGGCAAGCCACTCCCACCCGGTCACATGGCCAGCAAGCCACTCCCACAAAGCAGGCCACACCTATAGAAGAGGTTCTAAAAAAATTTGAAACCCCCACTGGTTGGCCATCACAGGTTTAGACTAATTAATTTCAAATTAGAGTCCTCTCTGAAAAGAGTGATGACAGATCCAGCTGGTTTAGAAAAGGCTGAAGAACATGATATATTATTACTGATCTATGTTGGATAATTGAGAAAGCCAAAGCACACCACAAAGGATTTCTTCTTCTTCTTATGATCCTGAAATCCCTTTATTTGGGGTGGAGTCAAGGTGACTGAATGGAGCTGAGCATTTATTGGCTGGATCCCTTCCTGATGCCTATGTGGAGTTCACAGCAGATATTTTCTCTTTTCATCTTAATAGAGAAACATCTGCCGCTGCCTAGGATTGAACTCTCAGCCTTTCAAGTGGGTGGTGAGCATCTCCACCTCTAGGCCACCATGCTTCTCCAAAAAGGAATCCACACGAGTTTCAATAATTGTAGGAAGGTCTTCCCTTGTGTCAACCATACCAAGCTGGGAAAGGTCCTCAAGAAAATGGAAATCCCACTCCTGAGAATACCATGGATAACCACAAAAAAAAAAAAACACACACACACACACCTGAATTATGAAACAAAATAACCCATTATGTGAGGTCCAAAATCTCTAGACTTGTGTACAAAGCTGGGAAAGGTGAAAGAAGAAAGGATGACCAACATGGACTCCAATTACAGCAGTGATGTGTGTGTACTGTCAGAAGTCCTGATGAGGAGGAGGAAGAGAAAGGCATTGGGAAACATTCCATCCTTATACACAAATGTGTGTGTGTGTGTGTTCACACCTATAGACATACAGCCCTCAGAAATGTATGCAGAAGATGTTTATGCATCTGTTGTCAAAGAGGAGGGCTTAAATTAGCTCAGCCAACAGTCAACAAATGCCTGAACAAAGCTACTCAGAAGCCTTTTTCAAAACCACAACTCAGCTTTCCATCTAACAAAAAAGAAATAACTATGATTGTTACACGTATGCTCCCGTGTTTCTTAATATCACAATATTTTTGCCATGGGGTTTTCATTTATTGTTCTTGGCATATGAGAAGGAAATTGTGGATATTTGCATGCTGGCATGCCTATCAAATCAACAGGGACGCGGTGGGTCAGTGGCTAAGACACTGAACTGGCCGATCAGGTCGGCAATTCAGAGGCTTGAATCCCTAAGCGCCAACATGGCTTTCTCATGTTTTTTTTACCATGTTCCTCTGGGTTCTCAGAAAAGGTTTTTGATGCCTACCACAAGACCTATGAAGAAGGTTGGGCCACTTCAAGCTGCTGTCCTCTTCAACAAGTGGTCCAAAGTCACCTTATAGGAATTTGCAGCAGTGGTGAAAGTCAATTTTTTTTTTACTACTGGTTCTGTGGGCGTGGCTTGGTGGGCATGGCAGGGGAAGGATATTGCAAAATCTCTATTCCCATCTCATTCCAGTGAAAGGATAATGGTTTTCGGCACTGCTGCACATGCAAAAGACAGCTGATCATTGCACATGCATGCTCACCAGAAACCCATAAGAGAAACAGGCAAGGCCACGCGTGCCAGGTGACATGGCTTCATGTGCACTGGGCGTTCTCTATCACGGAAGTAGAGTTACTCTCCCTAAATGGGCATTCTTGGGGGAAAAAAGCAGTTCCTCCACATGTAACCAGCAGCCCACGGATGGGAAGACAATTCAATAGTCAATAAAAAAAGAAACATTAACATTCAAAAGCGGTTTTGTCTCTTGGCAAAGAAAAGCTTAAATGGAAGCAGAAATGACAGATACCCAACCTTGAAGGAAAGTGATGTATTTACTTAGCAACACAATCTTTTGGTCCCCTGAACGTCTTTTCGTTTGAGCAATGTGGGCACTTGATCTTTTTGGCAGGTTTTTATGCAATTAGAAGGATTCTTTTTAGATGTAGGAAAAGATACTCAGTTTTTTTTTAAAAAAGGAAGTTCATTCCCATGTATCAAGTGTTGCCTCAAAGTTCTGAATCTGGATGCTTTCTGACACGAAGGTGTGTGGCTTAACTTGAAACTGATTTTATGAATGAAGACAACTGAGCAAAGAAGATGGATAGAAAAGAAAATCTTCCTTTTTCCATATAGTGAAGAGAAGGACCAGGGGAGATAGGATAGCAGTGTTCCAATATTTGAGGGGATGCCACAGAGAGGAGGGGGTCAAGCTATTTTCCAAGGCACCTGAAGGCCAGATAAAGAATAATGAATGGAAACTGATCAAGGAGAGATTCAACCTGGAAATAAGGAGAAATTTTCTGACAGTGAGAACCATCAACCCATGGAACAGAAGTTGCCTTTGGAAGTTATGGGAGCTTCATCACTGGTGGTTTTCCAGAACAGACTAGATGACCTACAAGGTCCCTTCCAACTCTGTTATTCTGTTATTATTGTTATTCAAAAGTTGTGGGAGCTTCATCCCTGGAGGCTTTCAAGAAGAGACTGGACTGCCATCTGCCAGAAATGGTGTAGGGTCTCCTGCTTGGGCGGGGGGGAGAGGGAGGTTGGACTAGAATTGATGACCTACAAGGTCCCTTCCAACTCTTTTATTCTGTTAAATATCAGAAGATAACAGACAATAAATCCAAATTAGGATATAAAAATATCATCAGCATTAGACTAAATGAGCATCTAATTATACTAGAGTACTTTGTCATTTGATAGTTTATTTATTAAATGTATGTGCCACATACTAATCTGGAGGATATAAGAATGCAAGAACTGCTTAGTTAAATATCTAGGGAGGTTCTCAATCATCCAGGTCATAGTTGTCTCAAAAGTGCTTTTCCAAGAAACTACCAGACGGATTTTTCCAGGAGGGGGAAGAGGAGGACAAGAGGGAGAGCCCGCGGAGTCCATTTAAGCTCATGCCAACTGCTTTGGGGACTCCATCCAGCCACCTTATTCTCTGCCGTCCCTTTCTTCTTTTGCCCTCAATCTTTCCCAGCACGAGGCTCTTTTCATTAGTCCTCCCTTCTCATTAGGTGGCCAAAGTGTTTGAGTTTCCTCTTCAGGATCTGGCCTTCTAAAGAGCAGTCAGGGTTGATCTCCTCTAGGACTGACCGGTTGGATCATCTTGCAGTCCAAGAGACACACAGGAGTCTTCTCCAGCACCAGAGTTCAAAGGTCTCGATTCTTTGGCGTTCAGCCTTCCTTATGGTCCAACCTTCAGAGCCACACATTGAAATTGGGAAAACCATAGCCTTGACTATGCGCACTTTTGTTGGCAGGGTGATGATGTCTCTGCTTTTTAGTAGGCTGTCTAGTTTGACATAGCTTTCCTCTCCAGGAGCAAGCGTCTTGTAATTTCTTGGCTGCAGTCCCCATCTCTGGCTTGATATCCCCATCCTGATTAAAGTGTGTGTCTCCCATCTTCTCTCTCCATAATTTCTTTTTTTCTTTTTCTTTCCCTCTTTTTTTGAGAAACAGAAATCCCTTCTTCCAGAAAGCTTTCATGCTATGCATGATTGAACATCTATCACCTTTCAAACCAGCTATGCTGAAGATATAAGCTGGGCCACGGAAGGTACCAACAGCAAATGCCTGTTTTTAATTTCAGATAGCACCTATAGAAGGGGTAGCAAGTTGTGTTAGCTGGAATGCTTAAGGAAGAATTGGTCAGAGCTCTTATTTATTCAGGGTTAATACTTCTGGATATTTCTGGCAGGTGACCCGACACTCTTTGCTCTTGAAATATGCATGAGTAAGGCATAGAATTGCTGTGGTCTGAAAAACATGCATCCAGTAATTATGAATAGCAAAGAGAATGCAGCATTGCTACAATCAATAAAATAAAAAAATTAGGGTGTTCTCACAAAACATTTGCCACTGAAAATTGGGATGGTGTTTATAGCTGCTCTCCTCCCTCAACCTTCCTTTTGGTCATTTGCATTTTTAATTTTTTAAAAAAAAATGCTTCTAAAGCTAAGTCCTGCGGTTTCACAGTTGACCTTTTAAGATGGTTTTTACTGGACTTTAACCTGCCATTAGCTTTATAAAAGTCCTTCCCTTCCCTATCCCTTTTCTTTCTCTTCCATGGGTTGATTGCTCTCACTGGCAGAAAATTCCTCCTTATTTCCAGGTTGAATCTCTCCTTGATCAGTTTCCATCCATTATTCCTTGTCTGGCCTTTGGGTGCCTTGGGAAATAGCTTGATCCCCCCTCCTCTCTGTGGCAACCCCTCAAATATTGGAAGATGTTCTCCTGTCTCCCCTGGTCCTTCTCTTCTCTAGACTAGCCAGGCCCAGTTCTTGCAACTGTTCATCGTATGTTTTAACCTCCAGTCCCCTCATCATCCTGGCTGCTCTTCTCTGCACTTTTTCTAGAGTCTCAACATCTTTTTTAAAATCCAGTGACCAAAACTGGATGCATTACTCTAGGTGTGGTCTCACTAAGGCTTTAAAGAGGGGTATCAGTACCTCTCTTGATCTTGATTGTATCCCTCCGTTAATGCAATTTAGGATTGTGTTGGCTTTTTTGGCAGCTGCTGCACACTGCTTGTTCATATTTAGCTGGTTGTGCACTTCCAAGATCCCTTTCAAAGTTACTGCTATTAAGCCTGGTATCACCCAGTCTATTCTAGAGCAGTGCCCCCTAATGGTTTGGGCACCAGGCACCAGTTCCGCGGAGAAAAGGTTTTCTGCGGACCGGAGAAGGTGTGGTTTCACATGATGCCTACATCTCATGGAAGGGGCTTCACTTATTTGCACAGCCGGTTTCTGGCATGCTAAGGAACAGGGCTGGTCCACATACGAGGGGTTGGAGAACCCTGTTCTAAAGAAAGTACCCCATAATTAGGAGCTGCTGATACTCACTGGCCTGTGATACAGATGGGCATTCTCTGTGGGATGCCCGTTTTCTGGACCAAACTTCTAAGAGAGATGATATAACTTCTCAGCTGCCCTAATTCTTCGCTGACTGATGCGGTACTTTTACAGATTTTTTTAAATGGGTTTATTTAGTAACATATAAACATCATTGGCACTTCCTTGACTGAAAAGTGAAAGAAATGTAATATTTATGACCTTCCTTGCCAGGATGGATTGCTTAAGATGGAGCATTGACCTGCAAAGTTGGCTCTCTAGATCAGGGGGAAGTCCCACAGAGTGGAACATGATCATGGCAAGGAAAATCAGACAAGGAAACCAAAGACATGCAAGCTAATACTAAAACATATGATTGGAAGGGACCTTGGAGGTCTTCTAGTCCAGCTCTCTGCTCAAGCCGGGGACCCTATACCCTCCCAGTCAAATCATTGCCAGCCCTTCTTGAAATCCTCCAGTGATGGAGCATCCACAATTTCTGGAGATAAGCCATTCCACTGGCTGCTTGTTCTAATTGTCAAGAAATGTATTCTTATTTCTAGATTGGCTCTCTTTCTGATTAGTTTCCATCCGTTACTTCTTATCCTGCCTTCAGGTGCTTTGGTGAATAGATTGTCCCACTCTTCTCTGTAACAGCTTCTCAAGTACTGAAAGACTAATATCGTGGTCCACTTCTCTTCGTTACATTAGATATACCTAGTTCCTGCAATCATTCATCATATGGTGGATTAATTCAGATTAACAGAGTTGGAAGGGACCTTGTAGGTCATCTAGCCCAACCTCCCAGCCAAGCAACCCCTCCACCATTTCTGACAGATGTCAGCCCAGTCTCTTCTTGAAAGCCTCCAGTGATGAAACTCCCACAACTTCTGAAGGCAACTTCTGTTCCATGGGTTGATTGCTCTCACTGTCAGAAATGTCTCCTTATTTCATGGTTGAATCTCTCCTTGATCGGTTTCTATTCATTATATCTTTGTCTGGCCTTGGAAAATAGCTTGACCTCTTCCTCTTTGTGGCAGCCCCTCAAATACTGGAAGACTGCTATCATGTCTCCCCTGGTCCTCCAATATACAATACATAAACATGACTAAATAAGTAAATAACAAAATAACATATACCTGCCTGCATTATATGACACAGGGAAACAACGCAGTCGAGTTCGAATGCATACATGTAGACGACAAGAAAAATGAATCTTGCGAGTTTACCGGACAGATGGCATCGTTTAAAGGAAATATCCAGCAGCCGGTATACCATCCTTGGCAGCCCAGCCTCAGTTTCCCCCATTCCTGTCCGCAGCACATTTGCCCTACAGCTAGCAGGCAGAATTTGTGCTGCAGCGAGGGGTTATGCCACTTTAACGGCAAACACGTGGCATTCTCAAATGAAGCCCGTGTGTAAAAAAATAAAACCCTGCTTTGTAAAAGACGTTGGATGTGAAAAGGAGTTATTTTAGAGCTTGCTCAGCAGATCTAGGGGAGGGGACGGGAGAAGAGAATGCATAAAAGAGCAACTAAGGTGAATTCAACTTGGAGATGATTTTATTGCTGACATCATTCCAGGAGAAAAGCTGCAAAGATGAAGCTAGATCAGTGGTTACCAACCTTTTTTCAGCCATGCCCCACCTAAGCATCTCTAAAGTACTGATTCCCTCCCCCTATGACACATAATTCTTACTTTTCTCAAAGAACGAACTCCTACTCATGCAGAGGAAGCCTAAAAAGCCAATAACTTGGTTTAAACAAGGTTCCAAAGAACATGGCATCCATGAGAGAGAAAAATAAAAGGACAGTAGATTCTATGACACACCCCCCCCCCCCCTACTCGCTCACTCAGTTTGAATCTGCAGCTTAGTGAGGAAATGTTTTGGTGGTTCAGTAAGTGGAGGTGAAACACACAGGCCTGGCAAGGCCAATGCACGCGTGGCCCAGCCCCAGATTGCTCTGAGAGGAAAACTCTTGTAAAACACGGCCTGGGAAAACACAGACTAAAAATAACTGTAAATCTAACCATTTCTTAGTTAAACTTGGGTCCTGGTTCTATATCTTCACAGTTGGGCTTCCCCCAGCAGGGACTCTGCCAGCCCCATGATCCATAGTGGGAACACAACTGATTGACTGCCTTCCCCTGCCCCACAGCTGGGATATCCTTTTTAGACCAGGCACTAGGAAATGCACTTTAACAAAGCAACAATAGGTAAATGACACGCAGCTGTTTAATCACATATATATATAAGAACAATTAGCGGGCTTTCAAAAGTTCAGTTAATAGCTCATTTTTGAATTGCCCCCATTAAAAATCAAATTGCCCCCCCTCTGGGTCGTGGGCCCCATGTTGGGAACCATTCAGCTAGATCTTTAGTAAGGTACTGTATTTTTCAGAGTATAAGATGCACCAAGATTTTGAAGAGACAAATTTAAAAAAAAGTTTTTGCACTCTGCAGACCTCCCAAAAACGTCCCCTTTTTTTGTCAAAAAAAGGGCATGCATAGCCTTTAGGAGGCTTGTAGAGTGCTCCTGGGAGCTGAAGGACCAAAAATGGCCTGGTTTTCGCTCATTTTTGCCCTCCCCAGCCCCCAGGAGCACTCTGGAGGCCTCCAAAAGGCTACGTATGGCCATTTTTGCAAAGGGGGCTGGTTTTCAGAAGGCCAAAAATGCTATTCAGTGTATAAGACACAGCCAGATTTTCACTCTCTTTGGGGGGGGGAAGATGCGTCTTATACTCTGAAAAATACAGAATATTCTTACAATTCAGGGATAGGGAACAGTGGTGAGCTTCCATTTTTTTTACTACCGGTTTGCTCGTGCGGTTGTGCGTGATGCAAAAGCGTCTGCACATGTTATGCAGAAGTGTCCAGGTGGATCCTTCCACTCCTACCAGTTTGCAACCCACCTCTTCATAGGAAACCTCCAGATGTAGCAGAGTCAACAGGGAGAATGGACGAGGAATGAAAGTAAATATACATGACCCAGAATAATGTTTCTGGATCCAGTTTGAGTCGGTTTAGGGGGCCAAAGATTTATTCTTCCAAGCTTTTGGGCTTGTGCTGGAGCCCATCCTCAGGGAATTTCTGTCTCTCCAGAATATGCGCACTGCACGGTTGTTCCGCATGTTGTATTTATATCATTCTTGGTTGTTTGTAGCTTTTAGTTGTTGATTAGGATGTTAATGGTGTTAATTAAGGCAACTATTAACACCCCAATCAGCAACTAAAAGCTACACATAACCAGGAACTACATAAATACAATGTGTAGAACAGCCCAACGCACATATTCTGGAGAGAGAGGGGGGGAGAAAGAGACAGAGGGAGGGGAGAGAGAGAGGGAGGGAGAGAGGGGGGGGGAGAGAGATATTCCCTGAGGATGGGCTCCAGCACAAGCATGAAAGCATGAAAGAATAAGAGCACATCTTCCTTCCCCTGTCCTTACCACTTTCTATAGGGGGACAATTGAAAGCTTCCTGTCCTGTTCTATTACTGTGCGGTTTGGAGGTATTACTGTGCAGAGAGTGGTGAGGACGACAGAAAAGATTGTTGGAAGTTCACTTCCTTCTATCTAGAACACAGCATATAAGTTCTCCATGACTAGTTTTCCTTGTTACTTGCTGGGAGGGGGCTTTGTGGTATCCAAAACAGAACAGCTAGATTCTATAATAGTTTTAGTATACCATATAGCAATGATGGCTAACCTTTTCTGGACTGAGTGCCCAAATGCGTGCCCCCTCTATTGCCCAAACCCTCAAAATGCAATGCATGCTTGGGTCCCATGCATGCGCGCTGCCCCCTGTGCATGTGCACATACCACCCAAATGTGCCACGTGCATGCATGCTACCCCACGCACATGCACCCGGCCCCCCACATGCACAGCAGGGACCCAAAGACCAGCTGGCTGGCAGATTGCGTGTGCACATGCGCGACAGAGCTGAACTGGGGCGACGGCTTGCATGCCATCACGGAGGGTGCTGCATGACACCTCTGGCACATGTCCCATAGGTTCACCATCACGGACACATAGTATCAACCTTGTTAACTCTCAAGACTTTTCCCCCCGCTATATATTCTAAATGGTCTGTAATTTTTGTGTGGTGTGTGTGTGCATGTGTGCTATATGTACATGTATGTGCATGTATGAGTATGTATGGGTATGGATACACACACATGTATAACATGTTTATGCTCTATGTATGTGCATGTGCATGTATGGGTATGGATACACACATACAAATACACACACATACACACATGTATAGCATGTATATGCTATATGTATGTGCATGCATGTGCATGGATACACACATACAAATACATACACATGTATAGCATGTATATGCTAAATGTATGTGCATGTATGGATATGGATACACACATGTATAATATGTATATGCTATATGTGTGTGCATTTATCTGCATGTATGTGCATGGATATACACATACAAATACACACACATACACACATGTATAGCATGTATATGCTATATGTATGTGCATGTATGTCTATGGATACACACATACAAATACACATATATACACAAACATGTATAGCATGTATAAGCAATATGTATGTGCATGTATGGGTATAGATACACACATGTATAACATATAGCATGTTATATACATTAGTACATTAGTATATTAGTAGTATATTAGCGTATAGCATGCAGTATACCTTATTTTGAGAGTGGGCATCAGAATGTCATTTTTTAATGTGTGCCAGTGTGTTCACAGAAAAAACAGTGACAGTAAAAGTTATCTCATCTCATCTCGTCTCATTTCATCTCTCTTAATAAACTTTTGGTTCCACCAACTCAGATTGGATCCTGCAGAAATGGCCCAATCCACAACATTTTAAAGAGTTGGAAGGGACCAGAAGGGCCACGTACTCCACAGTTGTCCATCCTTCCTGACTTTGGGACTTGTGGACTTCAGCTCCCAGAATTCCCCCAGCCAGCATGAATTTTGGAGATTGCAGCCGCCTTTGGTAAGGATCCCCTGGGCGGCTTTCCGGGATAGAAAGATAAAAAGCGAATGATCAGCCATGAACATATAAACCAGGTTTTAGCACTGCTTTCTTATTTCATGCTCCTGATTTTATTTATTCATTTTACACACACACACACACACACACACACACACACCTCAAGTGTACTGACTTTGGCATTAAATTATTAGCAGGGGGGGGAATCACTTCTTAAACGAAGCTTCTTTACAAAGTAAATAAGTGGCTTGTTTTTTTTAAAATAGCTTCCATCATTTTTGCTTTTCCCTACTAACTGGAAATCTGCAGCCTCGCATTTGGCTGAATAAGGAAGTAATTAGAGTGCTGCCATCCTTTGTTTAGCTTATATCCTTTAGCGCTAATTACCGAGGCTCCTTTATGAGCTCCCCCCCCAACAGAAAATAATTGCCACATGCCTCCTTAAAAGAAACAAACGATTGGCAGCCTTCTCAGGGTACAAAGGATAAACACCAATTAAAAATGGTTGCACAAGCACTTCACAAATAAAACCCAAGTGTAGCCAAAGATTTTAATAAAGCAAAACTAATAAGCCATTTCTGGAACATCGCATCGGCATTAGAAGTAAAAGCAGAAAATTTAAAAGAGAGAAATTCTTTCTAGTAGATCCGTTTAGTGAAGGAGAGGGGGGGAAAAAAACCCAGAGCTGTAATATATATAATATATATAATATATAAACTTTGAGCAAAGCAAGGCATTGCTCAAAGTTTAAGAACAGCTGTTCCACATAATTGGAAACTATTTTTTCAGAAATGAATAGCCAAAGACTATGCCTTTGTTATCATCTCATTTTCCACACGAGAAACTTCTTAGGTTCAGAACACTGTCCAAAACAGAGACATTACTTTTTAAATCAGGGGTGTCAAACTCAAGGCCCACACGCCGCATCCTGCCCACGGGGTGCTTAGATCTGGTTCACGGGGGCTGCCCTGAAAACAGTGAAGGACTCCATTTTCCCAGGTATAGGGCTAGCAAAACAAACTAAAAGAAAAACAAAAGGAGAAATGTTTCCCCTTTTGCATTTGAGCATGCAAAGAAGGGACAGGAAAGGAGAAAGGGGAAGGGGAAGAAGAAGAAGATGGGAAGAGAGTGAGGAAGGAAAAAGAAGGAAAAGGGGGAAGGAAGAAGAAAGGAGGATGAAGCGGGAAGGAAAAAGAAGAGAAGAGAAGGAAGGAAGAGAGGAAGGGTGTCAGGTTTCCAATGGATGCCCTAATTAAATCATGAGGATCGAGCCAAGATTCAAAAGAAATCCAGTCATTTATTAGGAGCTTCATGTCGGCATGTAATCAAAAGAAGCCAGCTCTGCCCCCACATAATTTATAGCTCCAATCATGACCCTGTTTCCCCCCTCCCACCCCCCACCCCCAGGGTGTGTCATCAATCACATTTGCCAACGGGGCAATTTCGTGGTTGTAGAGATCACTCCCCTCTGGCCGCTGTAAGTAACCCTGGGATACAGCCTTGAGAGAGATAAGTCTGGAATGTGCATCTGTCTTTTGCTGTCATGCCGTTTTATCGATTTCTCAAACCCCCCCCCCCTTTCCTATGGCAACTAGAGAGCAGGCCAAGGATGCTTTGTGAGTGGATGGATGGATGGATGGATGGATGGATGGGAGGGAGGGAGGGAGGGAGGGAGGGAGGGAGGGAGGGAAGTACCGCCTTAGAACTTGGACACCAGCAGACAACAGGCTCCTCTGGAGGACAAGGTTTGGCGCTCTCTCTGATCTTGCCTTTTTCCACTAGAGACAATGAATTCCCCCAGCCTCGCCCGGGCTACCAGAAGTGCCCCCAACATGAGTGATGTCAAGCTGGCCATGCCTACCCCAGCCATGCTCTCCAGAGGTCAAACACAATCCTGATGCGGCCCTTAATGAAATTGAGTTTGACACCTCTGTTTTAAATCATCATTACCATTTCCCATCTTACAGCAAAATTCCATATAAAATCTATCTTTTTTTCCCCAACAGTCTTCATCCTTCACTCTAAACTCACCTGCATTCTGGCACATCAGAATAAAATCTAATTTGTGGGTTAGCCTGGACTTTACTACATTCTTGTTTTGTTTCCCCCCCCCCCACTCAATAAAATTATTCTTATTTGGGACAGATCAACGCAGAGAAAAAACAGACAGACAGACAGACAGACAGACAGACAGGACTGCAGAAAATTAATCCACTTTCGGTTTGACATTTTCATCCTTTAACAGAAATCCCACTTCAAGACTCCAAGGCAAATTCTAATTTTCCTTTTCAAGGTTGTTTGCGTGTCAAACGGGAGAGGGGAAAAAATGCAACTTTGCTAAAGCTTAACCCGTTTCTCACAAGTTGAATGCATTTTGGAGGAAAAATAATTATCAGCAAGTTCAATGCAGTTTCCTCTCTAACAATCTAGAATTGCAGGCAAAAACTCCATCAGCTTAATTGTGGTAATTTGTAAGGGGCTAATTTATTTTGTTTTCCAAGAGTTTTTAATCAGAGATTCAAAACGTTTGATTGTGTTGGTGCACAATTATGATTAATTGCACGTTTAGTGTAATGCCATTTCGTATTTCTGTTCTAAAAGGTGCCACCGCTGCCTTGTTGGATACAAGTTGGCCAGTTTCCAGTGTTGGACAAATTGTGGGTAGCTGTTTATGGACAACTTACCCGTTTTGTGTAGTCCATGGCCTTCAGAATGGAGAGGTTGAGTGTTTCCAGGGAGGCCAACACATCTTCATAATCTCCCATGTGGTCAGCAAAGTAATCTGGAGACCAGGAAGAGAAAAGGAAGAGCAGGGAGATTAACAGATTGTTTCAAAGATTGCTTCAAGGTCAAGTCAGCCTAACTTCTGAAAGAACAAGCATTCTCTGCTAGTGAGGGCTCTAATGGCTGACCAGGAAAAGGCAACAGCTCTGCCTTCCACCTTAGTAGCAAAAAGATGAGTAGTAAATCACTGCCTCTCATTTTAGAAGGAGGCAAATATTAAGGCATAGAATTGTGGGAAATTTTCACCCTGCTTTAAAGTTAATTAGCATAGCTGGCTGGGGGATTCTGGGAGTTGAAGTCCACGGGACTTAAAGTCACCAAGGTTGAGAAACACTGTCCTAGTAGAAAAAGAAACCCCCCACTATACAGGTAGTCCTCGACTTACAGCAGTTCATTTAGTGCCCATTCAAAGGTACAATGGCACCCCAAAAAGGATTTATGACCATTTTTCACTTTTACGACCATTGCAGCATCTCTTGTGTGTCACATGATCAAAATTCAGCCGCTTGGCAATTGACTCATAGTTATGACGGTTGCCATGTCCCAGGGTCATGTAATCCCCTTTTGCGACCATCTGACAAGCAAATGGGAAAGCCAGATTCGCTTAACGACTGGGGTACTAATTTAACAACTGCATTGATTCACTTAACAAACATGGCAAGAAAAGTCGTAAAATGGGGCAACCATCTCACTTAACAAATCTCTCACTTAGCAACTTAAATTTTGGGCTCAATTGTGGACATACAGTAAATCAAGGGCTGAGGGCAGGACAAGAAGAAATGGATGGAAACAAATCAAGGAGAGAAGCAACTTAGAACTGAGGAGAAATTTCCTGACAGTGAGAACAATTAACCAGTGGAACAGAAGTTGCCTCCAGAAGTTGTGAATGCCCCAACACTGGAAGTCTTTAAGAAGATGTTGGATAGCCATTTGTCTGAAACGGTATAAGGTTTCCTGCCTAAGCAGGGGGTTGGACTAGAAGACCTCCAAGGTCCCTTCCAACTCTGTTATTCTAGTAATCAGTGAAGCAACTTGCCTCCAGAAGTTGTGGGTTCTCCATCACTGGAGATTTTTAAGAGGTGATTGGCAACTATTTGTCTGAAATGGCATAGGGCTTCCTGCCTGAGCAGGGGGGGTGGACTAGAAGACCTCCAAGGTCCCTTCCAACTCTTGTTATTCTATATAGCTATCTGTAATTCGAATGCCATCGGTGCCTCCTACGGAAGGAGTCCACTCTCTCTAATAAACTCGGATTCTTTGCTGCCACCAATTCCAAACAGAAAAACTAAAAACCAAGTGCAGTAGGCTTTTATTTTTAAAAGAAATAAATCAAATCTGAATGGGATGTCAACAGCAGCATATTCCTAATGGCAAACTGACATGCCTTACCGTACCCTCCTATAAATAACCTCCAGAGACATCTTATTAATTAGCCTCCTGGGGCTTAATTAAAATGCCATCTATTGGTTTGAACACAATGCAGGATGGAAGAAGCGACAGGAATGGTTCCAACTGGGGAGCAGCGGCACTCAGCCAGGGTGAACCTCGGCTGTTCGCCGCCGATAAAAACTCAGATGCCTAATTTTCGGCAGCTACAGTTGCTTCCCCACCTCATATAACACAGCACCAAAAAAAAAATGAACCATGGTGGAGAGCTGGCTTTCAGATGAGAAATGGATAAAGTCAATCCTTCTGTAGAAAGGATAAAGCCCCCAAAATCCCATTGCATAGGCCAGGAACCTTGAAAAATAAAACGCTATTTGGACAAGAGTGCTCTCTAAACCACATGTCTAACTGAAATGGGCTTAGGAAACCGTTTTTTGCTACATTTTGCAAATCTAGGCTTGCATTGGGAGCTTTAAATAAGGGCCGAGAACACAGAATATCGAATAACAAGGTTGGAAAGGACCTTGGAGGTCTTCTAGTCCAACCCCTGCTCAAGCAGGAAAATCTATATGATTTGGACAAATGCTTGTCCAATCTCTTCTTGTAAACTTCCAGTGTTGGAGCATCCACAACTGCTGGAGGCAAGTTGTTCAACTGGTTGATTGTTGTCACAGTCGGAAAATGTCTCCTTAGTTTCTAGGTTGCTTCTCTCCTTGATTAGTTTCCATCCATTGCTTCTTGTCCTGCCTTCAGGTGCTTTGGAGAAAAGCTTGACCCCCTTTGTCTTCTTTTCAAACATTGCTATCATTTCACCTTTAACACTTCTGTTTGGTAGGCTAGCTAGACATACCCAGTTCCTGCAACTGTTCATGTCTATGTTTTAGTCTCTAGTCCTCTAATCATCTTTGTTGCTCTTCTCTGCCCTCTTTCTAGAGTCTCCACATCTTTTTAGTATGATGGTGACCAGAATTGGGCACAGTTTTCCAACTGTGGTCTCACCAGTGTGATATAAAGCAGTACTTAGTGTGATCTTGAAACTATTCTTTTGTTGATGTATTAGTGTTCATATGATATGTGATATGTGATAGGTATTTTTGCAGTTGCAGCACGTTGCTGGCTCACACTTCAGTTCCTCTGTTTGTTTCATGTGTCTGCATGTTACTCCCACATAAGTAAGCCTGACAGTTGCTTGAATGTTGGTCTATTTCACGTAACATGTTAAGACGATATTTGGAGTTCAACAACACAGTACAGACTTCATATGTGCGTATATTTCTTTCCAGTGAATGCTAGTGGTATTGTTTTAGCCTGCCAGTGGAGCTGGTGGCAGAATCAGACAGTGAGGAGGTTGGGGAGGAACATGGACCAATCCTGGAGTCTGGGGAAGGCTCTGATGAGGGCTCTGTGTTGGAGGCAGAGAGGGGGCCAGAGCCGTATGCCAGTTATCAGCTGCCTTCGGAGTCCGAGATCAATGGAGCAGAAGAACAGCTGGATCCTGTTCCAATGTGCGCATGCGCAGAGCTGCTAGAAGAAAAAAACAGCTAAGGAACAAGGGCCGACTCAGGAGTAAAGGCACAGGTGGGCCCCTCCCATAGAGAATAAAAGAGGAGCGAAAGGGGAGGGGAGTTTTCAGGAGACAATTAGTTTAATTAATTAGTGTGAAGATTTGTTTGTGACTCTCAGAGACTCCTTGCCAAGTATATTCTTGTATAGCATTGTGTGGCCTGGCAGCTCTCTAAGCCTGATAAGGTCTGTGGTTGTAAATTCACCCTTGAAAGACTGTTTGCCAGGACTTTGCTAGATGTGAATGAGAGGAATTCACATGAACTTAAGAAAAAGGGGTTTTGTCGGGACGAGGAGTCTGCTTCATGATTTGGGGAAGCCTAGGTCAGAACAGGTATGCAGAAGAGTGTTCAAAGGAAGAAGGAAGTTAGAGTATGGTATGACAATTCTAGCCCTATCCCTGTTCTATAGGCACAGACAAATACAAAGGGGTGGGGCCTAAATTGGAATGTCACACCTATTTTGATCCCCACCCTGCCAAAATACCCCTGATTCCTGTTAAAACAGTGTCCAACCTTCCCAACTTTAAGTCTTGTGGACTTCAATTCCCACAATTCCCCAGCCAGCAAGAATGGCTGGGGAATTCTGGGAGTTGAAATCCACATATCCTAAAGTTGTCAAAATTGGCCAACCCTGTATTAAAATCACAAACCGGAGGCCAGTTTCATTGTGCAGTCAAGACATAAAAGATAACTTAATAACAAAAGAAGATTAAGAAAATAGAAATAAATACAGATATGTATAGGTAGGTAGGTAGGTAGGTAGGTAGGTAGGTAGGTAGGTAGGTAGGTAAGTAGGTAGATAGATAGATAGATAGATAGATAGATAGATGATAGATAGATAGATAGATAGATAGATAGATAGATAGATAGATAGATAGATAGATAGATAGATAGATAGATACACTATAGTGCCAAAAGTATTCGCTCCCCCATCCAAATAATCAGGATCAGGTGTTCCCATCACTTCCATGGTCACAGGGGTATAAAATCAAGGACCTAGGCATGCAGACTGTTTTGACAAACATTTGTGAAAGAATGGGTCGCTCTCAGGAGCTCAGGGAATTCCAGCATGGAATTGTGATAGGATGCTACCTGTGCAACAAATCCAGGCGTGAAATTTCCTCGCTCCTAAATATTCCACAGTCAACTGTCAGCTGTATTACAAGAATGTGGAAGTGTTTGGGAACGACAGCAACTCAGCCATGAAGTGGTAGGCCACGTAAACTCCTCCAACATCAGTGTGTGACCTCACAAATGTGCTTCTGGAAGAATGGTCAAAATTCCCCTAAAACCCACTCCTGAACCTTGTGGACAGCCTTCTCAGAAGAGTTTTAGCTGTTATAGCTGCAAAGGGTGGACCGACGTCATAATGGACCCTATGGATTAGGAATGGGATGCCATTTACAGTAAGTTCATATGCGAGTAAAGGCAGGTGAGCGAATACTTTTGGCAATATAGTGTGGATAGATAGATAGATAGATAGATAGATAGATAGATAGATAGATAGATAGATAGATAGATAGATAGATAGATAAACAGACAGAGACAGAGACACATACATACATACATACATACATACATGATACGTACTGCAAGTATTATTACTATTGGACTGTACATGACTATTGATTAAAAAGTATAGAGTGATAAATATCTGGAGTGTTATAGTACAACTATGAAAATAATGGTTATAACTATGGCGTACAACATTATGTGCAGTATATAAAAGAGACTATACTGTATGACTATGAAAGTAATGGTTACAATCAGGATGTATAATACTAGGTATATTTAAAAAGGACTTGATTTAGCCAGTACACCGTCATTTGCAAAACTGGAAATGTGATGTATTATAAAGGAAAATGTATACTAAAAATATATATTTTTAAAAAAGACATAAAAGATACTCACCACATAACTCCTTAGTATCCACGTTACTTGAAAGGAAGGGAAAGAAGAAATAGATAAGAATGAGAATGCGGTGGGGGGGGGGAGAGAAGGGGGGAAGGTAAAACATTTTTACTCCAAGCAATTCACAACCAGTTAAGCAGAAAGAATGTGTGGATGTGTCTGAAGGTGTTTAATCAAGCATGCTGTCTTTGAAACCAAGGTTTCTAAAGTCACATGCCAGGACTTTTTCAGAGAACAAGTGTTCTTAAACTGGTTTTAATTGATTTTACGGTGGATACGAGCGCAACAGAATCTTGTTCTCTCTGCTTAACAAACTTGCTGAATAGCGAGAGAATCAATTAAGCCGTAAACTCTTCCCTGTGCAAATAATGCTTGCCACAATATTGCTGGAGATATACGGGTAGTATACTCGACTTACGAGCACAATTGAGCCCAAATTCCTGTTGTTAAATGAAGCATTTGTAAAGGGAGTTTTGCCCCATTTTACGACCTTTCTGGCCACAGTTGTTAAGTGAATCGTTGTGGTTGTTAACTTAAGCAACCCTTTGTTAAGTGCATTTGGCTTCCCCGTGGACGTGGCTTGTCAGAAGGTCGCAAATGGGGATCACATGATCTTGGGGCACAGCAACCATCATAACTATGAACCAGTTGCCAAGCACCTAAATTTTGATCACATGATCATGCGGATGCGGCAACGGTCGTAAGAAAAATGAAAAATGGTCATTTCTCAGTGTCTTTGTAGCTTTAACCAGTCACTAAACGAACCGTTATAAGTTCGAGAACTATCTGTGGTTGGGAGTTCAGGAATCCTGCGGCCCTGATGTTGGGACCGTAATCACAGCTTAGCTTTAAAATAAAATTTAATTTTTTTTAAAAAAAATCTGCCGACCTTTCTGATCGACAAGCTCAGTGTCTTAACCACTGAGCCACCACATTTCTGTAAATTCCTTTACAGTGGGGCATTTTTGCTGAACTTCTCAGTCTCTTCAAAGTGGGCTTGGTACTATCTTTGATGACTTTTCAGGATTAGGTAAAATTCCAAACATTTTTAATCATTGACTCCTTATATTGCTTTTCATACGTAGACCCATTGTGGCACAGTGGTTAGAGGGCAGTATTACAGGCTAACTCTGCCCACAGCCTGGAGTTCGAACCTGACCAAGTCAACGTTGATACAGATCTTCCATCCTTCTAAGGTCAGTAAAATGAGGATCCAGGTTGTTGGGGGAAATAGGGTGACTCTGTAAACCGCTCAGAGAGGGCTGGAAAGCATTGTGAAGCGGTATATAAGGCTAAGTGCTATTGCTATACAATTTGTATTTGTATTTTTGTATTTGCCTTTATTTGTATGCCGCCCTTTTCCCTGAAGGGACTCAGGGCGGCTCACAATTCAAAAGGGAGGGGGAAAACGACAAACAGTAAACAATACAACATATTAAAAGAGAAAAAAAACGCAACAATCACACCATTCGAGTGGGGCTATAATCTTAGCCCCAGGCCAGCCGGGACAGCCAGATCTTTACAGCAGCGCGGAAGGATTGGAGGGTGGTGAGGGTCCGAATCTCCACGGGGAGTTCGTTCCAAGAGCTCTGGTGGTGCAGTGGTTAGAGTGCAGTATTGCAGTCCGCCAGCAGTTAGATCCTGATGGCTCAAGGTTGATTCAGCCTTCCGTCCTTCCGAGGTGGGTCAAATGAGGACCCAGATTGTTGGGGGCAAAATGCTGACTCTGTAAACTGCTTAGAGAGGGCTGTAAAGCAGTATATAAGTCTAAATGCAATCGCAATTGCTACCTGGAGGTTTATGAGCACCTTATTCAATCTGCTGCTTTTATTGTTTATTTCTGTTTTAGAGTTACAAGCATATTGTTGTTAATCCTACATTTTAATGCTTTTAAAAATTTAGCTGGCTTGGTCATCATCTCCCTCATATGAAGTTTGTTTCCCTCCCCACCCAAAAAACAAGCCCACCCGACAGTTTCACTTGGCACTTGATTTGAGATAAGGAGAGGCTCTTTATCAACTCACTCCCCGACGAGCCAATTTTCACCTCCCTTTGCTCGAGTTTTTACACAATCTTTTATCTCGATAAGGCTTCCAATCCTGCCTGTGATTGACAGCTCTGTCTTGCTCAGTAACTTCCAATCCATCTGTCCTTAAAAAGAAAAAAAAACTAAGAAGAAGAAAAAAAACTACAATTCCCTGTCATTTCACCTTCAAGTTCTTTTTCAGCTTTAACTCTTTGTCCAGCGGTTACAAAGAGTGGGAAAATGGAGAATGGTCGCCCAATTGGCAACTCCAAATCTCAACTAACAAATGCTCTGCTTTACACATTGGCAACATAAATCAGAACACCAAATACACGCTGGGCGGATACAACCTCATAGACAACCCTCACTCCATCAAAGACCTGGGAGTGCTAATTTCTAATGATCTAAGTCCCAGAGCACACTGTAACAGCATTGCCAAAAGGGCATTAAGAGTTGTTAACCTAATCTTGCTTAGCTTCTCCTCTGGTAACATTGCACTGCTAATTAGGGCATACAAAACCTTTGCCAGACCAATTCTCGAATACAGCTCTTCTGCCTGGAATCCACACTATATATCGGACATTAATACAATTGAGCAGGTCCAGAGGTATTTCACGAGAAGAGTCCTCCATTCCTCTGCTCACAATAAAATCCCTTATGCCACCAGGCTTGAAACGTTGGGCTTAGACAACTTAGAACTTTGCCGCCTATGATCTGACCTAAATGTAGTACACAAAATAATCTGCTACAACATCCTACCTGTCAATGACTACTTCAGCTTCAACAGCAATAATGCACAGGCAAACAATCAATACAAACTCAAGATAAACCACTCCAAACTCAATTGTAGAAAATACGACTTCATCAAAAGAGTGGTCAAGGCCTGGAATGCTCTACCTGACTCTGTTGTTACATCCTCAAACCCCCACAGTTTCAACCTTAAACTGACTACTGTTGACCTCACCCCACTTCTAAGAGGTCTGTAAAGGGGGCGTCCATAAGCGCACTAGCATGGCTACTGTCCCTATGCTACTGTCCCCATTTATTTGTACCCATTTCCTGTATTCATGTCCATGTTTATACTCAGTGACGTGCGGTGAGGTTTATGGCTGGTAAGGCAGTCCTCTCCCCTGACATCCCACTGTCTAAAGCGCTTTCTTTCTTTCATCCGCCTGAGCTCTGACTCAGGCCAACTCACTTTCTTTTGCCGGCCTCTGTGTCTGCGGCTGCCGCGGACATAGAGTCGGGCAAAAGAAAGTGGCAGCTTTTGCCCAGAGGCGGGCAGCTCAGGCAGGCTGGCGGGCTGCCACTTTCTTTCTTTTGTGGCAGCCGTGGACATAGAGGCCGGCAAAAGAAAGCGAGCTGGCGGGCTGCCGCTTTCTTTCTTTTGTCCAGAGGCGGCAGCCCTCCTGAGCTGCCCACCTCTGGGCAAAAGAAAGCAGTAGCCCGCTTAACTGTTTAAAAAAGTATCTTAAAAACCGCCCTCTATAGGAGGAGGCAAGAGAACCACGTGCCTCATCTACATAAGGAATTTTTCGCCTTTTAACCCTTGCTTAACTCTACTCGAGTGATCATAAAGTCAGACTAAATGAGGCACGTGGTTCTCCTGCCTCCTCCTGTAGAGGGCGTTTTTTTAGAGGCTTTTTTAAACAGTTAAGCACTAAGCAGAGTCATCCACTGTGACTCTGGCAGCAACTACCTCAGCCTTTTTCCTTTTACGTTTTTTTTTCTTTTCATGATGACAGTGGTGAGGCTCTGCCTCCCATGCCTCCCCTGACTGCACGTCACTGCTTATTCTTATATCTGTTATCTAATTCATGCTTGATGAAAGAAAGAAAGAAAGAAAGAAAGAAGAAAGGAAGGAAGGAAGGAAGGAAGGAAAGAAAGAAAGAAAGAAAGAAAGAAAGAAAGAAAGAAAGAAAGAAAGAAAGAAAGAAAGAAAGAAAGGCAGGCAGGCAGGCAGGCAGGCAGGCAGACAGACATACTTTGGAAAGCTCACTTTTCACGATCAAATTCTATTCCCCCAGTAAAATGTTGTTGAAATGCTGAAGTAAGAAAAGGTATCTCGATACCTAAATCAATCAATCTAACCTACTTAGCCAGAACGATTGAAACCACAAAAGGAGAAGGAACTGCTTCATCGAATTCTTCAACAAAATGACAAGCTGAAGCAGCAATCCATAACAGAAGAAGACTGGATACGACATGCTGAAGAACAGAAACAATTCCAGAAAAATTGAGAATATCCTGGTCGGCCAGCTGGCTGCAAATTCTAACTAGTGAAATTTTCTTCTTCTTATTATTTTATTGATTGATTGAGGGACTTTTTAGCATATGGTGTACACAGCCAAGGAGGTCTACAGTGCTTTTTATGATAGAGTAGTGTCAATAAGAGGGACGCGGTGGCTCAGTGGCTAAGATGCTGAGCTTGTCGATCAGAAAGGTCAGCAGTTTGGTGGTTCAAATCCCTAGTGCTGCATAACGGAGTGAGCGCCCATTACTTGTCCCAGCTTCTGCCAGCCTAGCAGTTCCAAAGTATGTAAAAAAATAGGAACCACCTTTGGTGGGAAGGTAACATTATTCTGTGCATCTTCAGCATTTAGTTATGCTGGCCACATGACCACAGAGATGTCTTTGGACAGCGCTGGCTCTTCGGCTTTGAAACGGAGATGAGCACCGCCCCCTAGAGTCAGAAGCACATAAGTGCAAGGGGAACCTTTACCTTACCTTTAGTATCAATAAAGGATAATGTTTGTGGTTCAGGGTTGAAATGAGAGGCCCTTTGGTGCTCTCTGTGCTTGGTTGTTTTCTGGCAGACATTTGATTACCCAAATTAAGTAACATCATCAGTGCACTGATGATGTTACCTAGTTTGGTAATGAAAGATTTAGAGTTTCCTAAAGATACCTAAGAATATGATTCCATTTATTAAGATAGCCATCCAGGTACTATAGATTTATGCAGATCTGACACATTCTCTATTTTTCAGTTTTTCCGAGAAATAGCAAATGTACTCTTTTGGCTTACATCTGCCAGATTCTAAGATGGAATATCTTTCTTTACGGTTGCAAGGATTGATTTTTCTGCACGGCGCATTGGAATTGCATTATTTAGCTTGCCAATAAAAATGTTCATCCACAGTCAGTTTTATAAAGAACTCAATAAAAATTATGCCACGTCTTCCTGCATCTGGAACATGTTTTGGCTTTTTTGTTTTACTCATGGGATCAATTCTACTTACAAGAAGAAATGAAAGTCAACATTAATCATGACTTGATAAGGTACTGAGATGACTGACTTTCCTTCAAGCAAAAAAAAAGAGGCTCCTAGAATGGTTTGCTTGTGGGACAGTCTCTACCATTGCACTTATATTGAAGAAGTCAAACATATAAGGAAAAAGAGATGGGAAAGGCAGAGGATTAAAATAAACCAAGGGACCAGTTGTTGTAGCTGGCCAGTGGCCAGCGGAGCTGAGCCAACCTTGAGCCGGTCAGGATCAAACTCCTGGCAGTGAGCAGAGTTAGTTTGCAATAATGCATTCTAACCACTGTGCCATCAGGGTTCTTAATGTACTGAGTTCATATTGTGGCCCACCAGCAGCCAGTAGAGCTGGCAGCAGATTTGGACAGTGAGGAAGATGGGGAGGAAGATGGGCCAGTCCTGGAGTCTGGGGAAGGCTCTGATGAGGGCTCTGTGTCGGAGGCAGAGAGGGGGCCAGGGCCATATGCCAGTTATCAGCTGCCTTCAGACATCAGTGAGGTAGACGAACAGCTGGAGCCTGTTCCCAGTGTGCAAATGCACAGAGTTGCCAGACGAAAGGAGCAGCTAAAGAACAAGGGTCGACTTGGGAGTAAGGCCACAAGTGAACAGTGAACGTCCCCCCCCCTCCCAGAGGAAATAAAAGAGGAGCGAAAGGGGAGTGGAGTTTGCAGGAGACAATTAGTTCGCTTCATTGGTTCGTGACTCTGCGAGGCTCCTTGCCAGGTTTTGCAGATATCGGCCTGGCAGCTTTCCAAGCCAGATAAGGTCTGTGACTGTAAATCCTCCCTTGAAAGACTTTGCTGGATGTGAATGAGCAGAATTCACCGTCAATTAATAAAAGTTTTTTTTGTCAGAATAAGGAGTTTGCTGCATGCTCTTGGGAAGCCTTGGTCAGAACACCAGTGTGTTGTCTGGGTGCAATTGTTTTTAGGCAGTCATAAGCCAAATGTTTTCAATAATTTTCATCACAGTAGTATTAATAGTATAACAGTAATATTTAACTTATCTACTTTAATGAATCTCCATTTTAGTATTTACTCTTTTTATGTCCTATTTCTAACTTCTGTTTCTATTGTCTAACCATTGATAAAATAGGTCCCATATTAAAAAAAATCAGTTTCTTCTTTCTCTTTAATAGTAAGCGTTAGTCTATCCATTTTTGCACATTGTAATATTTTCTTAATTACACTCTCATCTGTTGGGAACTCATCATTTTTCCATTTTTGTGCAAATACAATTCTGGCTGCAGTTAGTACATGTAAGCTGAGATATATAGTCCTATCATATTTTTCCAGTAGAATGCCCAATAAAAATATCTCTGGTTTGAGGTTTATGTGCTGCTTTATCATTTTTTTTTCTATCCAAATATGTATTTTCATCCAATATTTTTTAGGCTTTGGGCCTGTCCACCAAATGTGGTAATATGAACCAGATGTTTGATTACACTTCCAACATTTAGCAGATCTATCTTTATACATTTTTGCCAATCTCATTGGTGCAAAATGCCATCTATAGAACATTTCATCCAAATTTTCTTTATATGCAGTTGGCATAGTCAATTTAACATTTCTATCCCGCAATTTCTGCCATTTATCTAATTCTATTGCACTTCCAAAATTTTGGATCTCCTATCAGGTATTTTTAAGTTCTCACCCTATGTATGTATGTATGTATGTATGTATGTATGTATGTATGTATGTATGCATGCATGCAGAGAGAGAGAGAGAGAGAGAGAGAGAGAGAGAGAGAGAGAGAGAGAGAGAGAGAGAGAGAGAGAGAGAGAGAGATAGAGAGGGAGAGAGCATTTGTGCTGATAAATAAATAAAGGGAGGCTAGTATAGATCTATTTCAAGCTATTTAGCTCTCATCAGCTAGCCATAACCTTACTGGGATTCGAACCTGGGCTATATTACATATTAGGCAGTTGTATTAGCCATTAGGCCACAGGCTCTCCTCCTTTATCAGCTGTGTGTTTGTATATTCCAGCAAAACTCTGGAATGCCATGAGCAATTACAAACAAACTTGGTACACAGATGACTTAATCTCTGGAAACAAATACTGTGGGGGTAAGACACCCCTAACACTCCTTGGGGTATGTGTTCTGTTAAGATACAGCCTGTTGTGCTTTCAAATGGCTTCTACTGTACTACCATAAAATGACTTCTACTGTACATCACAGTGGAGTTGCCATGGTAATGGCTTCACTGTAATCCACAAGGGGGCTACCTCTGGTAAAGGGGAAAATCCAATATTAGAAATTATATTTGGTCCAGACATTTCCCTCTATAAATAAATACACAGACAATTCTGGGTTATCAGCTAGTTCAGTATACAATAATAAGTTAAAGATCAGACCATTTTCTAAGAGAAAGTGAGCCATTTCAGACAGTTGAGTTTCAAAAAGATGAGTTAAGTTGATGCCCTATTGATACAAGTCCTTCGGGATTGGGCGGCATATAAATGTGTCTAATAAATAATAAATAAATAAATACAAGTGATGAATCAGAATGATTTGCAAGACACTGTTTGAAGTCTAAGAGAAGACTTAGAAGATGATGATTAGTTCTAGCAAGCTGGTGATTAATTGAACGGAAAATCACTATGGTTTTGAGTTCCGTTGTTAAATAGACTACGACCCAAGCTTTGTGGAACACAATAGGGAGAAAATGTATTAAGGCTAAAGAAATAATACAGAATAACAGAGTTGGAAGGGACCTTGTAAGTCATCTAGTCCAACTCTCTACCCAAGCAGGAGACCCTACCCCATGCCTGACAGATGGCAGTCCAGTCTCTTCTTGAAACTTCCAATGACGAAACTCCCACAACTTCGGAAGGGAACTTCTATTCCATTGGTTGATGATTCTCACTGTCAGAAAATTTCTTATTTCTAAGTTGAATCTCTCCTTGATCAGTTTTTTTTAATAAACTCTAAAAGCATCGTTATCTTCTTTCTGGTTTGTGAGATACACAGCCATCATTTCCAAGCTGGATGCATTAAATGACAACTTTGATAATTCTGGATAAATGAACAAGTGAGGGGAATGAAATGTACTTGCTACATTATCCTTTAATTCATCACCTACTGTAGGCAATGACCAGCCTGAGGGAAAGGTAAAACGTGTCATAAGCCAGGAGTTCATTCGTTCCCACAAGAGTTCTAAGACCATGAGCAGGAAATCTTTCTCTTGATTGTTAGTTGGCCAGAACATTATGGTATTGCTAGTGCCAATCCTGTATGCAACAGGAATTTTTTGGGAATTTTTTGTAACAATACTAGAATTGTGATTCCAGAAGGTTTCAAGCTGCATCTTACAAAACTAAGTAGCTTAATCATCTGTTTTATTTTTTGGGGGGAGGGGGTTAGTTTAGAGTTTTGTTTTTGTTTTATAACTGAATTATCAGCATTTTTAAATATAGAATACCGAAAGCTAATTCTCTAGCGAGGGTGGGCGACAAAGGCACTATATAAAACCTGAGACAGGGAAAGGTTTTCTTTTATCAACTTTATTTTTAGACTGACAATGGCTGTGATGTAACTGAGACTCAGAAGGAAGATAAACACACAATGATTTGTTGCTACAGGCAACAATATTGAGAAAGTAACATCATAAAAAAGATCGCTGCCTGTGAAATTTGTGACCCCCATATTTTAATTTCTTTTAATATATCTCCTAGCACAGAACCTCCACCTCTCTCCATTATAATTGGTCAAGATATTTAAAAGTTAATTATTTTACAATTTGTGCCTTAATTAATATTTTCTGTCACAATTCCTATAGGCACTTGATACAATATGTGATATTTATTTATTTATACAGTCACTAGTGCTTTGTGATGAAACTATGTGATGAGGCAATGTAGGAGAAATCCGGTTCATTCCGGTTCAATCCATTGGCTCAGTGGTGGTCGGTGATCGAAACACATAATGGAATATCACTCCCTCTGCCTTAAGTCCGGAAGTAATTCTGTAGATGGAAGGCGTAGACATTTTGATGAGGTACTGAAATTTAGAACTATAAGGAGCCCCAGACCGCTCCTAAGTGAAGGAGTGGGATGTCTGCCAGTTTGAACTGAGGTAACGGAATGTGAGGCAACTGGCAGTTGGAACAGAGTTCTTTTCAGGTGGGAAGAGGGAGTAGAATGTAACTCCTTAGCATCAGAACATGTTAATATAAGGCAACTGGCAGTTTGAACAGAGTTCTTTTCAGATGGGGAGGAGGAGTAGAATTCCTTAGCATCAGAGCGTGCTAATTACTGTATAAAAAATACTAATGATCTGATGGTCATTTTGAAAAATCCTTTCTTAGAAAGCACCTAGAAGCCAAGAGGAACATACGTGCAAAATTTCAAGTTTGTAGGCTTTACGATTCTGGAGATTTCATGATGAGTGAGCAGTATTTGGCTTTTATACTTATATATATATTATATATTCATTTATTTAATTAATCAAATTTCTATCCCATCCATGATGCTTGCATGACTCTTGCGTGATTGCAAATTGAGATCATGACACACATAGCATCACTTGCATTCTCTGTATGGCAGCTTCTCACCCTCAAACATATCAAACATATTAAAGCATTGTTTTAATATATTTGCTATGGAGTGTTTTAATGTACATGTGGTCCTCGACTTGTAAACACAACTGAGACTAGAAATTCCATTGCTAAGCAAGGCAGGTGTTAAGTGAGTTCACGCCTGAATTTACCACCTTTTTTGTCATAGTTGTCCAGTGAATCGCTACAGTTGCTAAGTGAATTACCTGGTTGTTAAGTGAATCTGGCTTCCCCCATTATCTTTGTTTGTAGGGAATGTTCTAAATGGTGATCACATGACCCCGGGATGTTGCAATTGTCATAAATACAAGCCCGGATTTGGATCATGTGACAGAGAGGGTGCTGAGATGATTGTATGTGCAAGGACCAGTTATAGGAGTCTTCCAATATTTGAGGGGCTGAAACAAAGAAGAGGGGGGTCAACCTATTTTTCACCAGAAGGCAGGCAAGAAACAATGGATGGAAACTAATCAAGGAGAGCAACATCCTGGAACTAAGGAGAAATTTCCTGACTGTGAGAACAATTAATCAGTAGAACAACTTGCCTCCAGAAGTTGTGGGGTGCTCCAGCACTGGAGGTTTTTAAGAAGAGATTAGACAGACATTTGCCTGAAATGATATAGGTGTCAAATTTCCTAAAGATGCCCTAATTGATTCATAATAATCGAGTCAATGTTTTAATGCAAAAACCAGTGATGTATTAGGAGCTTCATTAGGCAAGATTTGTTCGCAGTTAAGCCTGTGCTTTGTTTGATTTTCTTCTGAACTTTACCTCTGTTCCTTCCCTCCCCTCAGTCTGTGTCATAGATCACATTCCCCTGTAAAATGCACTCCTCCCAAGCCAGCTGCAGTAATCTGAGATCCGACTCCAGCTGATAGTATGCGTGGAATGTACTCCCCCTCCCTGTCTCCCCTAACAACGTGGGGAATTGACATTAGGGTTTTCTGCTTGAGCAAGGGGTTGGACTAGAAGACCTCCAAGGTCCCTTCCAACCTTGTTGTTCTGTTACTTTTTGAGCACCACTGTAACTTTGAATAGTCAAATGAACAAATGTAAACAAATGTCTGTCAAGGACTATCTGTGCTCTTTTATTTATTTAAATAGTTTAACATTTTTTAAAATAGATGTGGTTTTAAGATAGGTAGTAATATAAAAACATATGCAATGTCTATTTTAAAAAATCACTTCTTCCTTTGTGTATCTTTATTTTTAGACTAAGTCATCTTGCCTTTTCCTTTCAAAGCGAAAAGTGAGATCTATGAGAAATGAAATAAAACCAATAGAACTGGTACTTATTTATCTACTCACCTTTGCACATTTTTAAACTGCCAGGAGCTGGAGGAAGTCTTAGGCGCTCATCCCATCACACAGGCTCCAAAACAGGCTGTCAGCTTTCTATCTGATAATCTCATTATCTTTAACCACTATGCCATTCTACAGATAGTGCTGTCAAATCAGGCTTGATCCCAGCTGACAATTCAGATAAACGCTCACCCATCTTGACCTGCCTCTAGCAATAATTTTGTGAGTTCCTGTAATCTTTGATCCTCTATCAAAAACCCTGATTTCTCTAATCCAGTGTTTCGTATCGCCGGCAACTATAAGACGGGTGGACTTTAACTCTTGGAATGGTGGAGTCCTTGGTGCTCTCTGAGCTCAGTTGTTCTCGTTCAGACATTCGGTGTGAAACATCTGTATGAAAACAGATGAGGAAGTGGACAAGGCCATCGGAGCAGTGAGTGCCTCCACATGTGTACTGGACCCGTGTCCCTCCTGGCTGGTCGCGAACAGCAGGGAAGTGACACGGGGCTGGATCCAGGTGATAGTGTTAAAGGAGGCAGTGGTGAGACCCCTACTGAAGAGACCGTCCTTGGATCCAGCCGTTTTAAATAACTATCATCCAGTCTCCAACCTCCCCTTTGTTGGGAAGGTTGTTGAGAAAGTGGTGGCCTCTCAGCTCCGGCGGTCCTTGGAAGAAGCCAATTATCTAGACGCCTTCCAATGTGGTTTCAGGCCTGGCTACAGCACGGAAACTGCTTTGGTCGCACTGACCGATGATCTCTGGAGAGCCCAGAGACGGGGGCCAGGCCTCCGTTCTGGTGCTCCTGGACCTCTCAGCGGCCTTCAATACCATCAACCATGGTATCCTTCTGCGGTGGTTGCGAGAGGTGGGGGTGGGAGGCACCGTTTTTCGGTGGTTCTCCTCCTACCTCTCGGGCAGGTCGCAGTTGGTGTTGGTTGGAGGACAGAGGTCGACCCCTAGGTCCCTTAACTATGGGGTGCCACAGGGTTCGGTCCTGTCCCCCCTCCTGTTCAACATTTACATGAAGCCGCTGGGAGAGATCATCCGACGGCACGGGATAAAATACCACCAGTATGCGGATGATACTCAATTGTATCTGTCTGCCCCGTGCCAGCTCAGTGAAGCAGTTGACATGATGTGTCAGTGCCTGGAGGATGTGAGGGTCTGGATGGGGGTTAACAAGCTGGCTCTCAATCCTGACAAGACCGAGTGGCTTGTGTTTTTTCCTCCCACAAATTGGCAAGGTATTCCATCTCTCAGGCTGGGGGGTGAAATTATACACCCCTCAGACAGGGTTCGCAATTTGGGAGTCCTCCTGGACCCACAGCTGACCTTAGATCACCATTTGTCGGCTGTGACCAGGGGGGCATTTGCCCAGGTTCGCCTGGTGCACCAATTGCATCCCTACCTGAACCGGGAGGATCTTACAACAGTCACTCATGCCCTTGTGACCTCAAGACTGGACTACTGCAATGCGCTCTACATGGGGCAGCCCTTGAAGAGTGTTCGGAGACTTCAGCTGGTCCGCAAGCTGCACTGGTTGCCTATTGGTCTCCGGATATGCTTCAAGGTGCTAGTTATTACTTATAAAGCCCTACATGGTATTGGACCTGGGTACTTGAGAGACCGCCTCCTGACAATTGCCTCCCATAGACCCATTAGATCCCACAGATTAGGCCTCCTCCGAATTCCATCTGCCGGCCAATGCCAGCTGTCGACCACCTGGAGGAGGGCCTTCTCTGTGGCTGCTCCGGCCCTTTGGAACGAGCTCCCCGTGGGGATTCGGACCCTCACCACCCTTCAGGCCTTCCAGACAGCCTTTAAGGCCTGGCTGTCCCAGCAAGCCTGGGGTTGAGTTCCCCCCCCCCCTACTCAAATTTCCTGTGCTTGCTGTGCTTTTTTAAACTGTTGTATCACTGTCCTGTTTGTCTTACTTTCTGTATTTGTTTTTCCCCTTCCCCTGGTTTTTGTTCAGCCGCCCTGAGTCCCTTTGGGGAATAGGGGGGCTTATAAATCGAATAAATACCAAATACCAAATACCAAAACCACCAAGTTTAGAGAGCACCGACAGCTCCATAGTTCAACCTTGAGCTACAGAGATTCTCTTCTGTTACCCCCCGAATTCCTCAACCAGTTGAAGTCCACACATCTTGAGGATGCCAAACACTGAGAAACACTGCTCTGATTTTTGTCCTCCCCTTTTCTTCCTCCTTGATTTTACGACCTTTTTTGCAGCAGTTGTTAAGTGAAAGTGACAGTTATAAAGCAGTTGGGATGCAGTTTTGCCAAAAACTGGAAGTAAATATTAGTTTTTGGCAAAACCATCATAAAACACAGTTGTGTGACCACAGGGTGCTGCAAGCAATTATAAGTGCACCCCAGCTGCCAAGCACCCCCAGTTTGGTCCCATGACTGCAGTGACCATCAGAACTTTGAAAGTGGGCCATGCAAAGCCCCCAGTAGGTCTGTTATCTTTGTTTGTTGTCCAGAATTCCTAAATATGCCAACAATGAATCCTTGCCCTTCCTTGTGCCAGCTTTCTTTTCAAGGGGTGCTAGAAGGACTGCAGTGAGGGGTCCCATAAAACAATGGAAGATGTTTCCATTGAAAAGATGACCCTCTCATTTGCAAGCCATTGAAACAAAACCCAAGTAAGATCTCAAGATGATACCCAAGTCACCTTCTCCAAATTTGCATTCCTGCGTATTATTTCCCCTGACTCCACCCATTTGAAGCCACTGTCCCAAACAGTTCAGAACAATTCTTAGCTCTGAGCCAGAAATGATTTTGCAATATTCAAAGAAACATGCACTCTGAACGAGAAACACATTTTCAGCTAATAACTAACTGGGAAGTGAGAATGAGGCTACATGGCTTGATGGTGTGGGCCACAAAACATTATCCGGTTTCCTACTGTGAGGATGGTAGGAGAGAATTCTGGACAAGAATTAAGTTAAAGTAAAGGTTCCCCTCGCATATATGTGCTAGTCGTTCCTGACTGTAGGGAGTGGTGCTCATCTCCTTTTCAAAGCTGAACAGCCAGCACTATTCGAAAACATCGCCATGGTCATGTGGCCGGCATGACTAAATGCCGAAGGTACACAGAACGCTGTTACCTTCCCACCAAAGGTGGTTCCTATTTTCCTACTTGCATTTTTATGTGCTTTCGAACTGCTAGGTTTGCAGAAGCTGGGAAAAGTAATGGGAGCTCACTCCATTATGCGGTGCTAGGGATTCGCACCGCTGAACTGCCGACCTTTCTAATTGACAAGCTCAGCGTCTTAGCCACTGAGCCGCCGCGTCCCTTTCTGGACAAGAATAGGCCCTCCATTATTTAAAATGTGAAATTATTAGCGTCGTCTTTAAGGAAAAGGGATAAAGGAGAAACACATTGATGGACGAAGGGACGGAAGACTTTCAGAGGAAGAGCAACAGGTACACACTCTTTCCATGAAATGAGAGGTTAATTTGTCTGCCTAAGTCCCAGATAAAGGTGACCTTTTGTGACAGAACTGAGTAACCCCATTCCCTTCCAACACTGATGAGCCAAGGTGGCGCAGTGGTTAAATGCAGCACTGCAGGCTACTGCTAGATCAGCAGGTCAGCGGTTCAAATCTCACCGGCTCAGGGTTGACTCAGCCTTCCATCCTTCCGAGGTGGGTAAAATGAGGACCCAGATTGTTGGGGGCAATATGCTGACTCTCTGTAAACCGCTTAGAGAGGCCTGAAAGGCCTATGAAGAGGTATATAAGTCTACTGCTATTGCTATGATGTTCCCTAGTTGGGTAATGAAATGTCTGCAAGAAATCAACCAAGCTCAGAGGGCACCAAGGACTAAGTGCAAAGCTGAGCTACAGAGATTCTCTTACGTGCAGTTAATCTGGATAGAAAATCTTAAACCAAAGATTTAAAAAAAATATCCTCCTTGGAATATCTGATGAATGGAAGACACTTTGGGGCTGCTTAACAGAAGATTTTCTTCCGCCAGAGGAGATAAAAACCCAATTGCTTCTCAATCCAATCATCTAAACCGAAAGAAAGTGTTGCAGCTATGGAGTCTGAAAGAAAAGCCAAATACATTTCAAACTTTTTCACTCACACCGAGTTGGGTAGCAATAACTGGTTCTCTCCCCCCCACTCAGCTTTTTCTACTTGCATTTCTTGTCATAATTAATTGCTTTTTAGATGTATGTTTTTCTCCTTCGGTGAGTGCTATTTATATGTGCATAGATATTGCCTGCTTGTAAGCAAGTATATTTTATACGGGACAATTTGATTGTGCTTCTAATTTTATCTACAGCTCCAAGTTATCTCTGGTTAGGTTTGGCCCAGCAATTATATATTTTCATAACTTTGACATTTTTTTAAAAAAAAGTATTATTCTGGCTTTTAGTCCCTACTGTGAAAGTCTTGACTAAATAATATGTCAAGTTTGTCCTTAAGCATTGCAGGTAGGCCTCAACATATGACCACAACTGAGTCCAAAAATTCTGTTGCTAAGGGAGACATTTGTTAAGTGAATTTTACCACCTTTCTTGCCATAGCTATTAAGTGAATCACTGCAGTTGTTAAGTTAAATGAACCTGGCTTCCCCCTTAACTTTTCAGAAGGTCACAAAAAGGGATCAAATGACCATTGGACCGTCATAAATGTGAGACAGTCATCAAGCACCTGAATTTTGATCATGAGGCCATGGGGATGCTGCAACGATCGTGTCAGCCGGATGTCCAGCTTGGTTTCCCGAAGCTTGCTTGCTCTGGACTGCCATAGAAATGGGGGGGTGGCGGGGGGGGTTAGGTATTAGGGGAAGCGAGATGGTATGGGCAGTTCCGTGAGAAACGTGGAGCAGTTCCGTGAGAAATGGGGGAAGGGAGGCTTGCACTCATGAATCTGGCACTGCTAAGTGGAGTTGTTTATACTTTTTCAAGGCCAACCGTCCTGAGGCACACAACACCTGCAGATTTTCCCAAAGCATCTTACTGGATGCTAATTAGATTCTCTGTGCTGAACCGTGGGTTGCTTTTCAATTGTGTAATTTTCGGGCGGCTTATTCCAGATCTCACCTTGCTTTCCCCTGCTATCAATTCATTCGTAATAATAGAATAACAGAATCAGAAGGGACCTTGTAGGACATCAAGTCCAAACCCCCTCACCCAAGCAGAAGACCCTACTAACTTCTGACTGATTGATGTCCAATCTCTTCTTGGAAGCCTCCAGTGATGAAGCTCCCATAACTTCTGAAGGCAACTTCTGTTCCATGGATTGATTGTTCTCACTGTCAGAAAATTCCTCCTTATTTCCAGGTTGAATCTCTCCTTGCTCAGTTTCCATCCAACACGTCTGGTGTTTGGGTGTTTTGGAATACAGGTTGACCTCCTCCTCCTCTCCGTGGCAGCCCCTCAAATATTCGAAGACTGCTACCCTGTCTCCTCAGGTCCTGGCCCGCAGTGCCTCTGCCAGTGAAAATGGAGCTCGGGAAGGTTATGTGCGGCCCTCCCGAGCTCCATTTTCACTGGCAGAGGGTTGCAGGAGGTTGTCACAGCCGAAAACAGAACTCGGGAGCCAATTTTCGCTGGCAGAGTGCTTGGGACGCCACAGGCACCCCCAACACAAGTGATGTCATGCTGGCCAGGCCCAGCCTGGCCCTACCACCCCTGACCCTCCAATGTCAAACGCAACCCTGATGCAGCCCCCAATGAAATTGAGTTCGACACCCTTGATGTAGATAGTGATGTTAAATAATTGTTAAAAAAAACTTAGAAAGGAAGGAAGGAAGGAAGGAAGGAAGGAAGGAAGGAAGGAAGGAAGAAAGAAAGAAAGAAAGAAAGAAAGAAAGAAAGAAAGAAAGAAAGAAAGAAAGAAAGAAAGAAAGAAAGAAAGAAAGATTCTGCATTTAGCCAGAAAAGTTTCATAAGATTTCTCCTATAAATACATTTTGAAAGGAAGGTTTTTAAAATGCAAGATTGTTTTTCCATGCATTACAATCTTTTGACAGTTTTTTTTCTAAATATCATATATTTTATTTTCTTATATTGGACTTGTTCGAATTGAACATTGGATACTACTAAATTCTTTTCTGCTTAGCTTTTGTGCAAAAATGTCTTTTTTTGTGAAGGTCATTTTTCATGAAAAGAAACTACATATTTCTTTTACTTCTCTAAATTAGACCTTCAATCAGAGGAAGGCTCACAATTCAGGAAGGAATGTGAAGATAAGGTAATGAAACTTTAATTAAACCTTAAAATATAGTATAACTATATTTGGATAATGACTGTAAGTATATATAGATCTTTCTCTGAAGAGAAAACCAGTGATTTAAAAAGTTCTTTTAAAATGACAAATGACAAACAGACAAACAATGGAAGGCAATTACAAAATTTAAAAAGATAATTATAGGAAACATAAAATCCATCTTTCCAATAGAGAGAGAGAAAGTACCCAGAATCAAATTGAGCCTAAAAATATACCGTTTCCCCCCAAATAAGACCTGCCCAGATAATAAGCCCAATCAGGCTTTTCAGTGCATGCGCTGAAATAAGCCCTCCCCCAAAAATAAGCTCCCCTCAAAAAAATATCGCAACTCAGCAGCAGCCATAAGGTGATCATGCTCGCCGCCTCCTGCACCTCAAAAATAATAAGACTTCCCCGAAAATAAGGCCAAGCGCTTATTTCGAGAGACCAAAGAAAATAAGACCCTGTCTTATTTTTGGGAAAACACTGTAGAAATGCACATAGAAAGGCATTAAGGCTTGTCTTGATGGGGAAAAGCAGTTAAGAAGTCCAAAGGGACTCACCTGGTGTTGTCAGAATCGATGGTGTGGAAAAGTTTCTCCAACTCCTCTTCGTTAAGAGTCCCATCGGAAAAAAAGGCCTGGAATTCTTCCAAGGACAATTTCCCATCATCTGTAAGCAACACAACAGAAGGTGTGATCGATTACCAGCAGAGGGGAAGCATAACCAATACAAAGACACCCAACAGCCAGGGTCACAATCTTTGCTTGCCAAGTGAGAAGGTCACAAAAGATGATGACATAACCATGGGGCACTGCAACCATGCCAGATACATGCCAGTTGTCAAAGCCACCCAAATTCTGATCCAGTCATCCTGAGGATTACTGTAAGTGGAGGGCCGGTCATAAATCACTTTTTTCAGTGCTACTGCAACTTCCAACAGACACTAAATGAAAGCTTGTAACTCAAGGACGACTTGTACTGTCTTGCTAGAGAGGAGCAATTAACCTATTTCTCCCCTAAGACACTTATCTGAAAGTAAAATGTGCACTTATGTCGCTATTAGAATTTTGGATCAATGTGTCGATGAATACAGAGTATTGCATAAGTAGGCTATAAACATTTTGATTCTATTTGCAATTACTATTTATGAGATTCAGGGTTTTCTTCAGCAACTGCTATAAAAGTAAAGGAAAAGGTTCTCCTCACACATGTGTCCTAGTCGTTCCCGACTCTAGGGAGTGGTGCTTGTCTCCGTTTCAAAGCCAAAGAGCCAGCTCTGTCGGAAGACATCTCCGTGGTCATGTGGCCGGCATGACTAAATGCCGAAGGCGCACAGAATGTTGTTACCTTCCCACCAAAGGTGGTTCCTGTTTTTCTAATGCATTTTTACATGCTTTCGAACTGCTAGGTTGGCAGAAGCTGGGACAAGTAACGGGGATTTGAACTGACGACCTTTCTGATTGGCAAGCTCAGCATCTTAGCCACTAAGCCACAGGGTCCCTAACTGCTATACAAAGCAAGTATGAAAAGACTCAGGAGATATTTAAAAAAATAAAACCCAGATTTCAGAAATTTGACAAAACTAAAGTAACTCATTGCTGTACCTGTCTGCTGTACAGACAGGTTTTTAAGTGGATTTTTAAAAAAAATCCCAATGAAGCTATAAACTTGTGAGATCCCTACAATTCAGTAAATGATATATTGATTTCTTATACAGCCTAAACCCAATTTGCTTTATTTCTCTGGCCCCAAACCTATTCACGTGGTTTTCAGGTATTTGTAATATCAGAACATTATAGAGGCTTTGATTCTCATTCTTTAAACTATATTGTGAACCCAGCCCAAATATGCTTTGCCCAATAAACCAGGTTTAAACAAAACTCTGGTTTAATAAACCACCATGGCTGGTTGCAAGTCTATACTAAGAACCATTTAATGGTTTGCCATCACTCTGCTTCTGTTGGAAAAGAGAGAAGACGGATTTTGGGGGAAGAGTCAAGAGAAGAATCAGCATGGAGTCATTATCTTCTATATATATATAAAAGGCAAATACCACTCACTCATCACAAAATCTCCAGAACCATAAAACCTACAAACTTGAAATTCAGCACTTATGTTCCTCTTGGCTTCTAGGTGGTCGCTAAGAAAGGATTTTTCAAAATGACCATCAGATCATTACTAATTCTTATACAGTAATTAACATGCTCTGATGCTAAGGAGTTCTACTCCCCCTACCCACCTGAAAAGAACTCTGTTCCAACTGCCAGTTGCCTTATATGGGTGTGGCCAGCATATGCTTTATCCATTCTGTGGGCTGGCCCAATCATATGGTTTCATAGCGAAGCACAAATATCCAGCTAGTGTTAATGTGCTTAGTCCAACCCTTCTTGAATTTTGTTGACTTATCTGGCGTCTATTCTCTCTTCTCTATTCTGTTCTGTTCTGTTCCATTCTCTATTCGATTGTATTCTAGTCTCTATTCTATTCTATTCTATTCTATTCCATTCCATTCCATTCTATTCTATTCTGTATTCTATTCTGTATTCTCTTCTCTTCTGTATTCTATTCTATTCTATTTGTTTCTATTCTAAATGTTCAGTTCCTACAATTCATTTTTATCTCTTCTTCCCCTTTATTTCCAGTGCATATACAGTGATAAACATAGCGTTATCTCATACATGAATTAATAATAAATAATTAGCTAATATCAAGTCCCTAAATATCCTCCAAAGTTTAAATCTTCCTTCAAAAGCTACAGTACAAACTTATTAAAAGTCTCACCTTGATACTTGGGCCAAGCATAGTTCAACCCACCCTTTTATCCTTTCTATCTATGTAACTTTTTTTAAAATCTATGTAATATTTTTAAGCACACGGAGCACTCTTAAGCTGTGAATCGATTAAATGTCAGGAGCTTGGAGGTCTTAAAGATGAGGCAGATTTGTGAGATAAGAAGTGCCAAGAGCACCAGGGGAACATGGAAAGGATAATTACCTGGCTTTAAAAAAATAGTGGCTTGGCCAATTATAATCCTCTGCCTATCTGAGAGTACAAGTTAAAATAAGCAATGCTGAGCCGAGAACTTGCTGGATCTTAGAAGGTTTATGAGGAAGCTGCCAAAAATATACCGAGGTTGAAAAACACAATATACGGTTTGCCGGGATTTTGCTGGATGTGAATGAGAGGAATTCACATTAGCATAACAAAAAGGGGTTTTGTTGGGACAAGGAGTCCGCTTTTGGATTTGATGAAGCCTAGGTCAGAACAGCGACTTCTACTCCAATTAAAGACATATTTGACTTCATTGTCCGGCTGGCAGCCCCCCGGGGGAGGGCCTTCTCTGTAGCTGCGCCAGCCCTGTGGAACGATCTACCCGTAGAGATCCGGACCCTTACCACTCTCCCGGCCTTCCGTAAAGCCAGTAAGACCTGGCTGTTCCGGCAGGCCTGGGGCTGTTGATCAATGTCCAGCCCCACTTAGACTGAATGGATGTTGTGTAATTTTAACAATTGTATTTTTTACTTTTAAATTTTTAAATGCTTTTTTATCTGTCTGTAAGCCGCCCAGAGTCCCAAGGGAGTGGGCGGCATGCAAATTTTATTAAATTGAAATTGAAATTGAATTGTCTTCGCTTGATCAAACCTTGGAAACCAGAGCATTCAGATGGGTTTTCAGTAAATTATTTGCTAGGCAAATATCCAAACATGAGATAGCGGAGTATATTTTTAAGGAGTTTGCTGTAGCGAGACCAACACGAATGGATCATTCCGAGCCGAGCCGAGGTGGCGCAGTGGTTAGGGTGCAGTACTGCAGGCCACTTCAGCTGACTGTTATCTGCAGTTCAGTGGTTCTAATCTCACCGGCTCAAGGTTGACTCAGCCTTCCATCCTTCCGAGGTGGGTAAAATGAGGACCCGGATTGTTGTTGGGGGCAATATGCTGACTCTGTAAACCGCTTAGAGAGGGCTGAAAGCCCTATGAAGCGGTATATAAGTCTAACTGCTATTGCTATTGCTATTCCTTCTGTTTCACTTGGGTTTGCACACATCAGCTTAGATGAATGTCGATTATGGCATGTAAAGGTGGTTTCTTTGGGGTCTGAGACTGTTAAAAATATCAATTTTCCTTCCTCACTGTAAAGAAAGTGTAAGACTGGAAAAAAACAAGAATTAGCTTTAGATAAGTCATGTCCAGTCTAGAGAAGAGAAGAGAAGAAATAAGGGTGATAAGAAACATCATCTTCCAATATTTGATGGGCTATTACAAAGAAGAGGGAGTCCACCTCCAAAGCACCAGAAGGCAGGACAATCAACAGAGAGATAATCACCCAAGAAAGATCCAACCTAGAACTAAGAACAAATTTCCTGACAGTGAGAACAATTAATTGTTTGCTTGCCTCCAGAAGTTGTAGGTGCTCCATCACTGCAATGATCAGCTGGCCAGCATGCATGCCCACACCCGTGGGCATGCATGCTGGCCAGCTGATCATTGCAGTGATGGAGCACCTACACCCGAAAACATTCCAGTTTCCAGCACCCACAAAGGCCAGCTGATCGTCGTGCACGCAAGAAACCCAAAAGAGGAACGGACGATGCCACACGTGACAGGCAAAATGGCCTCTCTGTGCCACTTTGGGCACATTTGCCCTGGGTTCGCCATCACAGGTCTGTAAGAATTCCAGGAGCTGAAGCATTTCCAAAGCTGTGATAGTCTTAAGAACACAGAATATCAGAATTGGAAGGGACCTTGGAGGTCTTCTAGTCCAACCCCCTTTTCAAGCAGGAGACCCTCTACCATTCCAGACAAGTGACCATCCAATTTCTTCTTAAAAGCCTCCAGAGATGGCGCACCAGCGACTTTTGAAGGCAAGTTAAGTGTTAGGATTGGTTGTAAGTCCTTTTTTCCCCAGTTTTATTGTAATTTTGAATGGTCACTAAATGAATAGTTGTAAGTTGAGGACTACTCAAATACTGTGTTAAGAAGGGATTCAGGCTAGCTTTTCCCTGATGTAAGAGGATGAATACTTGCAAGATTCTGCTATAATGGTCTATCTTAGTTAAGTGTAGATCTGGTGTTACTGTGGAGTTGATTTTTCCGCTCTGCTGTTCTTCAGAGCTACAATATTTGAGTGCAACATCTATTCATAATGTCCTTCAACCGTGTCTCCACTTCCCCTTGACAATAAAAAGTGGAATAATTTGAATATTGTTCTGCCATCTGGACTGATCTCAGTGTGTGAACGTTGTCTTTGAACGTATCAGTTGACACTGATCAAAACCTGCATTGTAATGTCTCATTTTTTTTCTTCTTGCAAAGAGGTTTCTAATTTTCTCTTTCCTTGTTCTCAAAGTGCTGAAGAATTTCCTTTCAACGTCTTTGATGGTGTTGGTGAACTTTTGTTGTTAGAAATGGTGAAGAAGAATGTGTTGGCAACTATTCTGATCCTTCTATAATTCACAGCCTCCCAAGATGCTCATTTTACCAACCTACACATGTCTTCACTACTGATTTAACAAAAGCACAAATAACCAGAAGAGTTACAGTGGAGAGATGACAACGCAATAGCCATAGCAATAGCACTTATATACCACTTCACAGTGCTTTCCAGCCTTCTCTAAGTGGTTTACAAAGTCAGCCTCTTGCCCCCAACAGTCAGGATCCTCATTTTACCCGCCTCAGAAGGATGGAAGGCTGACTTCCATCAACCTTGAACCAGTGAGAATCAAACTACTGGCAGTTGGCAACTTAGCCTGCAATATTGCATTCTAACCACTTTGCACCATGGATGGAGAGAGGGATGGATAGAAGGGCAGTAGCACAGACTTATATACTGCTTCACAGTGCTTCACAGCCCTGTCTAAGCAGTTTGCAGAGTCAGCCCCTTGCCCCCAACAATCTGGGTTTACCCACCTCGGAAGGATGGAAGGCTGAGTCAACCTTGCACTGGTCAGGATCGAACTGCTGTCAGTCACAGTCAGACTGCAATATTGCATTCTAACTAATGCACACCATGGATGGATGGATGGATGGATGGCAACAGTAATAGCACTTAGGCTTATATACCACTTTACAGTGCTGTACAGCCTCTCTAAGCAGTTTACAGAGTCAGCCTTTTGCCCTCAACAATCTGGATCCTCATTTTACCCACCTTGGAAGGATGGAAGGCTGAGTCAATCTTGAGCCTGGTGAGATTCAAATTGCCAAATTGCAGGCAGCTGGCAGTCAGCAGAAGTAGCTTGCAGTACTGCACTCTAACCACTGTGCCACCATGGCTCGTAAATGTATGTAAATATACAGTTTACAATACATGCCAGTTGCCAAGCATTTGAATTTTGATCACATGATCATGGGGAATACTGTATTCTAACCACTGCGCACTATGGATAGATGGAAGGAAGGAAGAGAGGGGGAGAAAGGGAGGGAGAGTGGAAGCAATAGCACAGACTTATATACTGCTTCACAGTGCTTTACAGCCCTCTCTAAGCACCTTACAGCCTATTTAATACGGACAATAGATTGTTTTGCCTCTGGGAAAGAAATAGAAGCTCACAATCATTCTGAATGACAATACCAAATTTGTTGATGACGATAGGCAGGGAATTATGAATGAAAACACTAAAACAGATGTCAATATAAATTGAAGGCATCTGCGTTGTGGAGGAAGCCAGAGGCTGCTGACAGTTGCACGTTACACTCCACTGAATGGAAGAAGCCGGAGATGACTTTTAACAGGGGGGAAATCTTAACAATCTCAATGAATGGATTCCCAAGTAAAAGTAATTCTAAGGCACATGAATGGATGGATAAAAATGTGATGAAAGAATACAGAGAAAGTAATTAGATGATTCAGAGACAGAAGAATGCATTCGATTGGTGAGATTCTACTTAGAAAAAAGGACTCTTTGTTTTGAATACATGGGTAAAGCTAGGAGTATGTAACTATGGTAACTTTGCAACCTGTGGAACTTCAACTCCCAGAATTCCTCAGCCAGTCAGGAATTCTGGGAGTTGAAGTCCACAGGTTGCCATAATTGCTCATCTCTGGCCTAAGCATCTGCCTAGCTACTGGAAAGGAATAAATATAAATCTACAGATATAATAAAAAATTTGAGAGAATTGGTGGAGGATGCAAGAGAAATGAGAGGTTTTAAAATGGAATAGGCTATATCGGTAAATCAGATTAAGTCACATTCAGTGACGTGCGGTGAGGTTTATGGCTGGTGAGGCAGTCCTCTCCCCCGACACCCCACTGACTAAAGCACTTTCTTTCGCCTGCCTGAGCTCGCGGCAGCCTGCCTGAGCTCTGCCGTGAGCACAGGCGGGTGAAAGAAAGTGACTTTAGTCAGTGGGGTGTCATGGGAGAGAAGAGAATGCCTGAGCATTGCATTCATTAAAGAAAAAAGAAAAAAAGGAAATTTGAAGGAAAAGAGGGAGCATGGGGTGGGGGTGGGGGACATCAGAAATGGAGAAAGAGAGGAGGAAGAGTGAGCGTGATGCTGCAGCTTTAAACAGAATGACAGAGTTGAAGCCTCTAAAAAATGTGCCCTCTACTATGAGGCAGGAGAACTGCGTGTCATAACTACCTCAGGATTTTTTAGGCTTTTAACCCTCACTTAACTCTCCTTGAGCACCTAAAAAGTCAGACTAGATGAGGCATGCAGTTCTCCTGCCTCATAGTAGAGGGCGCTTTTTTAGAGGCTTTTTAAAACAGGCAGTCATTCACGGTGTGGCAGCAGCTAGGTAGCCTAACCTCAGCACTCGCCTTTTCCTGTTTACATTTTTTTTTCTTTTCATGATTGACAGTGGTGAGGCTGTGCCTCCCCTGCCTCCCCTGCCTGCACGTCACTGGTCAGATTAACCGAGTTGGAAGGGGCCCTATAGGCCATCTAGTCCAACCCTCTGCCCAGGCAGGAGACCCTACACCATTTCTGACAGATGGCAGCCCAGTCTCTTCTTGAAAGTCCTAATTTACGATCACAATTAGGGACTATAATTTCTGCTATAAGTGGTTGCAGTGGTAACAATTTTTGACAATTTTATGGTCATTAAATGAATTGCATAAGTCATTAAGTGAATCACACAGTTATTAAGTAGTTCCAGTTTCCCCTATGGGTTGGTGGGGTTTTTTTTGGCAGAAAAGGATCCCTCGCATCATCTCAGTCACATGACTGCAGGACCCTGCAACCAGTCATAACTGTGAGCCAGTTGCCAAACATCTGAATTGTGACCATGTGACCATCAAGGTAGCACAAAGGTTATTAGATGGGAACGCAGGTCATAAGTCACAAATATGAGATCTGTGTCAGGTTTCCAAAAAATGCCCTAATTGATTCATGAGCCTCCGACCAAACTTCAACAGAAAATTAGTCATTTATTAAGAGCATTTGTTTTTGGCAAGATCTTTTTGCAGTCAGATCTAAGCTTTGTTTGAGTTGTAGCTGAACTTTACCTCTGTTCCTTCCCTCCCTCAGTCTGTGTCATAAATCACATTCCCCAATGAGGTGCACCACCTCCCAAGCCTGCTGCAGCCATCTGAGATCCGACTTTAGCCAAAAGTATACATGGAATGCGCTCCCCCCCTTATTTTTGCTTATTTTTATCCATTTATTTGTACCATTTTTCCATGTGTTTTTCATACTTGTTTCCTTGTACTTGTTGACAAATAAATAAATAAACAAACAAACAAAATCGTGGCAACACTGAAGCCTCCAAGATAGCCTCAGTCAGGCCAGCTTCAGAGCTGACACTATCCTTATGTCATGGTGCAAACATCTGCAAGGAGTAACAGTCACGGACAATATTGGAAGGATTAAAAAAAAGTCTTGAGAGAAAAATAAATACAGATGGGAACACCTATATTTTCCCGTCATCTCCCCATCCCCCATTCCAGGTAAGAGCATCTTAAACCATTTCAGCCCAAGAATTTCAAAGATGCTTCATGAATATTTAAGAACTATTTTCTTTTTGCTGAATGCATTTTCTCTCTCTCACACACACACAGCTTAGTGCTTCAGTTAGAAAATGAATAAGGACCTTGGGCCAGTTGCCCAGGTCATTAAACTTAATGGGCAGAGGCCAGAGATGGTATTCAGCAGGTTCTGACCAGTTCTGGAGAACCCGTAGCGGAAATTTTGAATAGTTTGGAGAACCGACAAATACCACCTCTGGCTGGCCTCGCCCCCATCTATTCTCTGCCTCCTGAGTCCCAGCTGATCGGGAGGAAATGGAGATTTTGCAGTAACATGCCACGCCCTCCAACCCATGTCCACAAGCCACACCCACAGAACCAGTAGTAAAAAAATTTGAATCCCACCACTGGTAAGGCCATGTCAGAATCATCAGAAGAAATAGCCATTTAAAAAAATTATATTTGAGACTGATGACCCAACTCCCTTACAGGGAAATAGAAGGAGTGGTTTATATTTCTTGAGTATTTCTATCTCCTTTCCCTCCCACAATTCCTTTTCCAACCTCCTAAAAATCTCTCACCATAACACTGATAAAACAGAGAGTTGGAAGGCACCTTGTAGGTCATCTAGTCCAACTCCTCTCTCCTCAAGCAGGAGACCTACACCATTTCTGATCAGTCTCTCCTTGAAAGCTTCCAGTGATGAAGCTCCCAGAACTTCTGAAGGCAACTTCTGTTCTGTTGGTTCATTGTCTCCTATTTTCTAGGTTGAATCTCTCCTTGATAAATTTCCATCCGTTATTCCTTGTCTGGCCTTTGGGTGCCTTGGAAAATAGGTTGACTCCTTCTTCTCTGTGGCAGCCCCTCAAATATTGGAAGGCTGCTAATGTATCTCACCTAGTCCTTATCTTCATTAGACTAGCCATGCCCAGTTCCTGTAACCATTCTTCATGTGTTTTAGCCTCTAATCCCCAAATCATATTAGTTGCTCTTCTCTGCACTCTTTCTAGAGTTTCAATAACTTTTTCATAGTGTGGTGATACTGGATGCAGTATTCTTAGCTAGTCCATTGATTAATTGTTCTCCCTGTCAGAAAATTTCTCCTGAATTCTAGGTTGGATCTCTCTTTAATAATCTTCCACTTGTTACTTCTTGCCCTGTCCTCATATACATTGAAGAATAAGTTGTTTTAGAAATTCTGTTTTATGTAAGGCACCACAGTGCAAACAAATACAGTCACCATGTGCTTTACTGCCCAACTATTTAACAATAACAGGAAATAGAAAACTCTCCTCAGAACAAACTCAACCATAGATTATAACCAAGATTACTGCCATCTACTGGCTGTATAATTCTGCAGTTGTTGCAATAGAAAATATATCATAACATGTATTCCAATAAGTTGGCTACCTTTTCTCTGGGATAGTCCCTCAAGTGCTGGAAGACATTTATCATGTCCTCACTAATCCTACTTTTCAATAGGCTAGAGCTAGCTCCATAAACAATTCATATGGTTTAGCTTCCAAACTCTTTATCATCTTTGTTGCTCTCCTCTAGTGTAAGATCTTCACATTCCTGATGCCCTCAGAGGAACATGACTGTTAAAATCTGCAAGATTGTGAGTGAAGCCTCTTGTAAGGTAAATTCCCCTTGCACATACGTACTAGTCATTCCTGACACTAGGGGGTGGTGCTCATCTCTGTTTCAAAGCCGCAGAGCCCATGCTGTCCAAAGACATCTCCGTGGTCATGTGCGCCGGCATGACTAAATGCCCAAGGCTCACAGAACACTGTTACCTTCCCACCAAAAGTGGTTCCTATTTTACTACTTGCATTTTTATGTCCTTTTGAACTGCTAGGTTGGCAGAAGCTGGGACAAGTAACGGAAGCTCACTCCGTTATGCGGCGCTAGGGATTCGAACAGCCGAACTGCCAACCTTCAGATTGACAAGCTCAGCGTCTTAGCCACTGAGCCACCGCGTCCCTCTGAAGCCTCTTGCAGATGGATATAAAAGAGGCTCAGTTTGCATCCTGGTCCTCATTTTACCCTGTTGCCAATTTTGACACACACCCTCGCAAAGAATTCTGGAATTACACTCCTTCGCAAACTGCAGCCTTCTCCTTTGAAACTGGAGCTCTGAACGAATGTAGCGAGAAGAAAAGATCACAGATGGGTAGCATCAAACAGCAAAACATCTGCCAGGTCTACGCAGCAGATCCAAGGGCTTTCCTCTGTCAGGAAACCAGCTTTCAAAAGGCAGGAAACTGCATCAATTAGGCAATATTTTGCCTTTATCTAGCCTCTAATGAGGAACTAATACTGCCGCTCCTTTGCTCCCTGATCCCTATGAAATGAATGACCTATGAAATGCCACATTCCTCATTTGGATATCAGAAGACAAATATTAAAACTTAAGCATCCCTTTAGCATGCAAGACATCACTGCTCCATCGAGTAGAATTCTTTATTGGCCAACTGTGGCTGGACACAGGGCCGGGGTGCTCCCACAGGGGAGGGTTGCACCCATTACTGCTGGTTCGGTGCAGGCAAAAATTTTGGTCGGACTGGTCCAAACTGGTAGGAGCCCACCTCTGATTGGACACACAAGAAGTTTATCTCTGGTGCATAAGCTCTCAGTGTGGATACAAGAAACAAGTGATAAATTGTGATTATAGTCATAAAATACAATAATCATAAATCATAAGATCTAACACTCAGTAATAGTCCTAGGATACTAAATAATCCATCAGCATAAATAATGATAGGGTGCTAATAAAAAATCCAATCAACATACGGAAATCGTGAGGTACAAACAATGAAGTTAGAGTCGCCACGATGTAGAAAAGATGTGGAGACTCTAGAAAGAGTGCAGAGAAGAGCAACAAAGAAGATTAGGGGACTGGAGGCCAAAACATACGAAAAACATTTGCAGGAACTGGGTAGGTCTAGTTTAATGAAAAGAAGGACTAGGGGAGACATGATAAAAGTCTTCCAATATCTCAGGGGCTGCCACAAAGAAGAGGGAGTCAAACTATTTATCAAAGCACCTGAGGGTAGAACAAGAAGCAGTGGGTGGAAACTAATCCAGGAGAGAAGCAACTTAGAACTGAGGAGAAACTTCCTGACAGTTAGAACAATTAATCAGTGGAACAGCTTGCCTCCAGAAGTTGTGAATGCCCCAACATTGGAAGTCTTTGAGAAGATGTTGGATAGCCATTTGTCTGAAACGGTATAGGGTTTCCTGCCTAGGCAGGGGGATGGACTAGAAGACCTCCAAGGTCCCTTCCAACTCTGCTATTGTATTGTATTGTATTGTATTGTATTAAATTACACTCCTTTCATGGAGTGTCATTAAAGTTATGAGTTAAGCTGTGCAGGGCCATCCAAGATGGACAGGCCATAGAGGAGACTTTGACAAAACAAGGTCCACTGGAGAAAGAAATGACAACCTTCTCCATATCCTTGCCAAAAATAATCCCATGGATAGTATCAAAAGGCTAACTCAAGGAGAAGGTACGAGGATAGAAGGTCCTGGCATGATGTGATCCATGGGTTCATGAAGAGTCCGACACAACTTAGTGACTGAACAATAGCATTAACAGAATCTTGCAAATCTGAAAGTATAAATCTCTCGCCGTCTCTTTTACAGCCTGAGAAAGTAGGCAGGATTCTTTCCAAGTCTTTTTCTCTGTCCGTTATGCAGTTGTGGGCTATGCCCTCTCTTATTTGTTTTCTAGGTGGAATCTTTTCACTTCCCCTTCATTTCCAATGTCATTGCCACATACTAGTAGAGCTATCTTTAATTTTAATTACATTTAAATATGAACACAAATCAAATCTATATTCTATTCTGGTCCTCCACTCCTTTGCGGGGTGGGGATGACAACTAATAATTCATTCCAAGTTCCATCTTGGCTTTTAATCCAAAAAAGAAAAATTATACACCCTTACTTTGTGACACAGCATGCTGTGCTAATCCAGTCACCTGCAGTTTAGGCAATGAACCATGATTTAAAAAGTTTATCATACTGTATAAACACAGATTTAAATGGCATTATTGCTGAACCCCAGAGAAAGAACTCTTTGGACAGAAACAAGAAATGTTTTTTTTCTGCAGAATTGTGTTCCAGCGATGCTAAGAGCTATTTTTATTTTCACAAGCCCTGCCCTGTGTTTTGGAAAAAGGGTAGATGGAGAAATGGTGATATGTTAAGTCATGATACCATCCGGCAGTTCTTCATTTGTGCCAGATGTTGTGACATAAATTATATAATCATGTCATTTTTCACAATGACTTGACAGAAAAAAACATTTTCATCTCCTTTAGCTTAAGGGTCTCCAACCTTGGGAACTTTAAGCCTTCTTGTTGTTGTTGTTAGTTGTGAAGTTGTTTCCGAACCATTGTGACCCCATGGGCCGCATTCCTCAAGGCCTTCTTGTCCTCTACTATCCCCTGGAGACCATTTAAGGACGCACCTACTGCTTCACTGACTCCATCCAGCCACCTCATTCTGTCGTCCCCTTCTTCTTCTTTTGCCCTCCATCATTCCCAGCATGAGGCTCTTCTCCAGAGAGTCCTTCCTTCTCATTAGGTGGCCAAAGTCTTTGAGTTTCCTCTTCAGAATCTGGTCTTCTAAAGAGCAGTCAGGGTTGATCTCCTCTAGGACTGACCGGTTTGTCCGCCAAGCAGTCCAAGGGACTCGCAGGAGTCTTCTCCAGCCCCAGAGTTCAAAGGCCTCCATTCTTTGGCACTCAGCCTTCCTTACGGTCCAACCTTCACAGCTATCCATTGCAACTGGGAAAACCGTAGCCTTGACTATGCACACTTTTGTTGGCAGGGTGATGTGTCTGCTTTTTAGTCTGCTGTCTAGATTTGCCATAGCTTTCCTCCCCTGGAGCAAGCGTCTTTTAATTTCTTGGCTGCAATCCCTATTTGCGGTGATCTTGGAGCCCAGGAAAATGAAATCTGTCACTGCCTCCATTTCTTCCCCATCTATTTGCGAGGAATTGAGAGGGAAGGATGTCATGATCTTACTCTTCTTAATGTTGAGTTTCAAGCTAACCTTTGCACTCTCCTTCTTCACCCGCATGAAGAGGCTCTTTAGTTCCTCTTCACTTTCTGCCATTAGAGTGGGATCATCTGCATATCTGAGATTGCTGATATTTCTCCTGGCAATCTTAATTCTAATTTGTGATTCATCTAGCCCCGCCTTTCTCATGATGTGCTCTGCATATAAGCTTGGAATTCTGGGAGTTGAAGTCCGCCAGGCTTAATGTTGCCAAGGTTGGTGACCCCTGCTTTAGCTTATGCTTCTTACAGTCTGAAATCTTAGCCTATCTTCATTCCATATAAACTACCAACTTTTGTATGGGGAAAAATGGAATGCAGGAAATACAGAATTAGATAACCTTTCCAAATACTGAACAATACTAATGTGTTTGACCCCTTAGTTAAAATACTTTGCTACGTTGTCTTAAAATCTGTCTCCTGCCTGTTAATGTTATTCCTAATCATTTTGATAGGTCAACAGGTCCTTCTTCCTTCAGGTATAATCAAACTTAAATTATATTTACTGTAGCTACATATCTCCTAGGCTTAATCATATATTCCCTTGATAGAAATCACCATTCTTCAATCTGAACTCAATTAGTGTGCCAGAGTCAATTAAATAATGTTAGTTAAGTGTGTGGGCTCAATTATATGACCAGAATTGGGTTGAATTGTATGATTTAATAAGTTCTCATCTACAATCCTCATCCAATTGCAGCAGGTTTTTAAGTCTGAGGCCACAAGGCTGCTTGAGGCTTTGTACTCCTCAATGTTCTTTTTGATGACTTAAGATAAGAAACAGAAATCTACAAAGGAAACAAACTTGCACCATACAGACAAAATGTGCTTTTTAAAAAAAGTGCCTTGAACTGCAGATCAAGAAGCAAAGCTCTCGTGACAGAAAACTGGGTATTCAATTGAACGTTTTTGGCGCTTAGTCTATTGCAGAACCTTGTCAAGTCCCATGTTAAAAAAAAAAACCTCTGACCTAGAAAACAGAAATAAAAATCCAGATGATCCTAACAGGATAGAGAAATGGATTGAATAGAAGACTGAGACCTCATCCTGGGGACAAATCTTTTGAAATAATCCTTGTTGACACCTGGATATCAATCAGCATGCTGGAATACTGCAACTAATTTTGGTCACCATGCTACAAAAAAGATGTTGGGACTTTGGAAAAAGTTCAGAGAAGAATAACTAAGGTGATCAAAGACCTGGAGATTAAAACATAAGAAGAACAGCTGCAGGATTCTGGTTTGGTTAGTCCAAAGAAAAGAAGGACTAGGGGTGACATGAAAGCAGTAGTCCAGTATTTGCGGGGTTGCCACAAAGTAAGAGGAAGGTCGAATTATTCTCCAAAGCACCAGGAGGCAGGACAAGAAACAATGGATGGAAACTAATCAAGGAGAGAAGCAGCCTGGAGTGAAGGAGAAACGGAGAGGACAATTAACCAATGGAACAGCTTTGCCTTCAGAAATGATGGACGCTCCATCATTGGAGGTTTTTAAGAAGAGACTGGGCAGCCACTTGTCTGAGATGGTTTAGGTTCTCCTGCTTGAGCAGAGAGCTGGACTAGAAGACCTCCAAGGACCCTTCCAGCTCATACTATTCTAATAGCAGTGTTGTGTGACTTCCAAAAAGATAAAGGGAAATTTGGGTTGAGTTAGTAGAAGGACAGTTTCTTAAATACCCTACAAGTCGTTCTTGACTTAGGATGAAATTGAGACTGGAATTACAGTCATAAATCATGCTGGTTGTTAAACAGGCCACCACGTGAGACATGTCTGATTTTACAGCCCTTTTTGCAGTGCTTGTAAGTACATGCCCTGTTGTTAAGCAACTCCGTTGTCCACAATTGGTCCAAATCAAGAGGGAGGGAGGGAGGGAGAGGGAGAGGGAGAGTGTGTGTGTGTGTGTGTGTGTGTGTGAGAGAGAGAGAGAGAGAGAGAGAGAGAGAATTCACTTTTCCGTTGCCAGCAAGTAGAGAAACTTAAAGAATGAGAGAGAGAGAAGGAGGGAGGGGAGAAAGAGAGAAGGAGGGAAGGAGGGAAGGAGGGAGGGAGGGAGAGAGAGAGAGACAGAAAGAGAGAGGAGTAGGGAGAGAAGGAGGGAGGGTGAGAGAAAGAGAGAGAAGGAGAGAGGGAAGGAGGGAGAGAGAGAGAGACAGAAAGAGAGAGGAGAGAGGGAAGGAGGGAGGGAGAGAGAGAAGGGGGAGAGAGGGAGAGACAGAGTTCTTAGAATCACGTTTTCAGAATTCACTTTTCCGTTGCCAGCAAGTAGAGAAGCTTACAGAATGAGAGAGAGAGAGCAGGAGGGAGGTGGGGAGAGAGGGGGACACAGAGAGAGAGACAGAGAGAGAGAAGGAGGGAGGGAGGGAGGGAGAGAGACGGGCGAGAGAGGAGGGAGGGAGAGAGACAGAGAGAGAGAGAAGGAGGGAGGGAGGAAGGGAGAGAGAGGGAGAGAGAGAGAGAGAGAGAGAGAGAGAGAGAGAGAGAGAGAGATGGAGTTCTTAGAATCGTGTTTTCCTTTGCCAGCAGCTAGAGAACTTTACACAATAACAGAGTTGGAAAGGACCTTTGAGGTCTTTTAGTCTAACCCTCTGCACTAACAGGAGGCCCTATACCATTCCAGACAAGAGACTGTTCAGTCTGAAGGCAACTTCTGTTCCACAAGTTAATTATCCTCACTGTTAGGAAGTTTTTCCTTAATTGAAGGTTGCTTCCCTCCGTGCTTAGTTTCCATCCATTGTTTCTTGACCTGCCTTCAGGTACTTTGGAGAAGACTCTGTCTTCTTTGTGGCAGCCCTTCCAATATTGGAACCATGCTACCTCTCTAGTTCTTCTTTTCACTGGACTAAACAAACCCAATGCCTGCAACCATTCTTCATATGTTTTCACTTCCAGCCTTTTAATCATCTTTAGTTTACACCCTATTGAGCAACATTATTAGCCAGAGAAAGCTAACCCCTTTCTTCATCCTCATTGCCACTGTGTGGACCACAGCATCTCTGTTGGCAGGCTGCCCTGACCTAGTTAAAGATGTCATACAGAGCCATTCATTATGCCAGTGTTTTTCAACCTTGGCAACTTGAAGATGTCTGGACTTCAACTCCCAGAATTCCCCAGCCAGCGAATGCTGGCTGGGGAATTCTGGGAGTTGAAGTCCAGACATCTTCAAGTTGCCAAGGTTGAAAAACACTGCATTATGCCACTGTATGACCTGCAGCCAGCTGTGCTATTAATTTTTTTTTGAAAAGTCTCATTGTTGTTTTATTGACTTTATTGATTGGTGTGGGTAAACTGCTTGACTTTAGGCTGAAAGGTAGACCAAAAACCTGGTTTTATTTACTTATTTTAAGAAGGTAAATAGTGATCTCCTGAGCTTGGCGTGCTAGTCATTTATGAGTATTCTTTTACAACTAAAAACGGAATCCTTTGGAATTCAGGCTTGCTACTCCATCCCAAAATACAAAATTGATTTTATCCTTTTAACCTGCCTACCGAGAGCCGTGGCAGAATAGGTCTAATATTCAGGTTTCCAAATTGGCAGTTAAGTGAACCAATCATTTCTCAAGAAATGCAACTCTTGGGAATAAGTTATGTTCCTCCCAGAGTAACAACAGATCTGGAGGAGGAGGAGGAGGAGGAGGAGGAGGAGGAGGAGGAGGAGGAGGAGGAGGAGGAGGAGGAGGAGGAGGAGGAGGAGGAGGAGGAGGAGGAGGAGGAGGAGGAGGAGGAAGAGGAAGAAAATCACTCTGGATTATCAAATCTGGCAAAAAACAAACAAACAGACGACTAGTTATTTCTGGAAATGCGATCCAATTGTGAGAAGAGCAAATGATATCTGTTGCTCTGATCTAGCTGAAGGTACTTATATGATGGTGTTAGAAACTAGCACCATCTCATAGCGTGCTTCTTAAAAAGCTAAAGCTTCCAGAAGCATCGAAATATGCATTTTTTTTTGGTCCCTGGAATAGCCATGGAAACGCAGTGGGTCCTCAGAGTCTGTATCAGAAGCTTGGCTCAAAGCGACGCTCACATCTGCAAAAGGAAATGTAACCAAAACGCGCATGGAGAGCGATGCCACTTTTTCAATGCCATTTTTCCTCTGCCATTCATAGAAAAACATCTAGAACAAGAATCTTCAGGGACCCTTCATTTAAAAGATGTTTGATAGATAGACTGGGTGACTTTGGGTCAATCACCAGGAGATGGTGAATTCTAGTCCCACCTTAGGCATGAAAGCCAGCTGAGTGACTTTGGGCCAATCACTAGGAGAGGGTGAGTTCTAGTTCTGCCTTAGGCATGAAAGCCAGCTGGGTGACTTTGGGCCAATCACCAGGAGATGGTGAATTCTTGTCCCATCTTAGACATGAAAACCAGCTGAGTGACTTTAGGCCAATCACCAGGAGACAGTGAGTTCTAGTCCTATCTTAGGCATGAAAACCAGCTGAGTGACTTTAGGCCAATCACCAGGAGACAGTGAGTTCTAGTCCTATCTTAGGCATGAAAACCAGCTGAGTGACTTTGGGCCAATCACCAGGAGACAATGAGTTCTAGTCCTATCTTAGGCATGAAAACCAGCTGAGTGACTTTGGACCAATCACCAGGAGATGGTGAATTCTAGTCCCGTTTTAAGCATGAAAACCAACTGAGTGACTTTGGGCCAATCACCAGGAGATGGTGAATTCTAGTCCCGTTTTAAGCATGAAAACCAACTGAGTGACTTTGGGCCAATCACTAGGAGATGGTAAGTTCTAGTACCTTTTTAGGCATGAAAGCTGACATGGTGACTTTGGGCCAGTTCCTTTTTCTCAGTCCAAACCACTCCCAGTTGTTGTTGTGGAGAAAATAGAAGGAAGGATTAGGTATGCTCACTACCTTGAGTTACCTACAAAGTAATAAAGGTGGGATTTTAACAAATCTAAAAAAAATCCCTGTGTTTTAAAACTGTAATGGGTATTGTCCAAGGCAAGTTATTCATCCATACAATTATATTGTCTGGAATATAATTATTAATTGATTTGGCTGAACAAAGAGCAAATGAGCTTCAAGACACCCCCAGCTGAAAATTCTACTCATACTGAGTAATTAATACAGACCTTGTATAAATACTGTAATTAGAAATCTGCACACAAAGCTGAAAGGGGAGAATTATGTAGGATTTCTCCCAGGCTCACAAAATAGCAGAGCACTTCCAAACGCTCCCTTCCAAGAAACACAATCTAGGTTCTGACTGAACAACAAGAAAATAAACTGGACGTTAACTGCCATATACAGCAACTCTTTGCTATTGTTTTTTAGAAAAGTTTTTTTTTAATTCTCTATATACAATTATAGGTACACAATTCACATAGTTGTTATTCTTTTTTACATTAGCCGTTCTTATACATTCATCATTCTATTTACAGGGTCATAATATACCATTTGGGTTGCTTTGTTTACCATCCCTCGACTGTTTTGATACCACCTTCTTTTCCCTTTCTTTTCTCCCTCCCTTCTATACTTCCTTCCTCTCTCCTTTCCCTTCCTTCTTCCCTTATCTCTCCCTACTCATCTCTTCCCCTTCCCCTTCCTACCCTCTCTGCTTCTCCCTTCCATCTTCTTCTCCTCACCTCTATCTTCCTTTCTCTTTTCTATTGTTGTAGTGTCTCTTCCAGCTCTTAACTTTTATTTTCTTGGGGTGGTGCTTCCGCAGACCCCAAAAATAGTTAAACATAGTTTCTTGTTCCCTTTCCATCTCAAATCTATCCTGGTTATGCCCCCCCTCTTTATATCTTACTTTTGAAATATATACCGTATTTTTCAGAGTATAAGACGCACCTTTTTCCTCAAAAAAGAGGCTGAAAATCTGGGTGCGTCGTATACATCGAATACAGCATTTTTTGCCTCCCAAAAGCCACGCCCCCTTCACCAAAAATAGCCATGCCATAGCCTTATGGAGGCTTTCAGAGAGCTCTGGGGGCTGGCAAGGGCAGAAATGAACAAAAAACAAGCCGTTTTCAGAAGTTTTGCAGAGTGCAAAAACTTTTTGTTTTCCTTTTGGAAAGCTCTTTAACTGATTGATGAGAATTACATTGATCAGGTTCTGTGCCAGCAGAAACAAAGTCTTAGGTGCTGCAGATTGTCAGCGATTTCCTTCTCCAGCACATGGATAAATACCCCTGGAAACATCTACCTACCTACCCTTTCTCTCACCCTACCTACCTACTATATTTCTCTCTCTATTTCTCTCTCTCTATCCCTCTACCTACCAACCTACCTACTCTCTCCCTCCCTCCCTATCTACTGTATTTCTCTATTTCTCTCTCTCTATTCCTCTCTCTCTATCCCTTTATCTACCTACCTACCTACCTACCTAACTAACTAACTAACTAACTAACTACCCTCTCTCTCTTCCTACTTACCTATTGCATTTCTCTCTCTTTCTCTCCCTCTCTATCCCTCTATCTACCTATTTTTTTTAATTTCCTCTTCAAAACCTTGGTGCGTCTTATACTCCAGTGCATCTTATACTCCAAAAATATGGTGCTTATATATTGTTATTTTCTTCCCTTTCTCCCCCTCTCCCCCCCCTTTTCTACTTAATGGCATATTGTCTGGTTTCCATATCTTCCCCTTACTTTCTTTTCTGTATGTCTTTCTCTAACCATTCATAAAATCTTCCCCATGTCTTGAAGTACACCAATTCTTCTTTATCCTTTATTTTCAAAGTCAATCTGTTCATCTCTGCACAATCTAGATTTTTTTAAATCTCCTCTTCTGTTGGTACCCACTCCTTGTTATTTTTTTATCAATAACTCAAGAGAGTGAACATACCTAATATGCCTCCCTCCTATTTTCCCCACAACAACAATCTTGTGAGTTGTCCCTAAGGTGCTTTTTCTGGAGGCAACTGGACTTTCTTGTTTTTTCTTTTGAAAATGTTTCACTTCTCACCCAAGAAGCTTTTTAGCTCTGACTGGATGGTGGGGAATGGAAGGATTTATATTCCTTGCAGACAGCTGATCATTTGCATCCTTTTAGAGGGTCGTTGAAGCACCTGGAGGTTTATCTGTGTCCTCAGAGCCACCCGAGTAGTACTCCTGGTTCCTGTAGTACCAGGAACCAGCGCTGCTACACTGTACCACTGGTACAGTACAATTGGAGTTGTGCGGAGTGGAGCTCTCACAATCAGGAGGCTATAAATTCAACCCTAAGTAGAGGCAGATATTGTGTACACAATGAGAATATATCTGCTGAACAAAACTCCGCATTGACGACAGGAAGGGCATCCGGTCATTAAACATTCTGCTCCATTCACTTGCCCAGACTCTACCCCGCAAGTGATTATGGGCAGTAGTGAAATTCAATTGTTTTTACTACTGGTTCTGTGGGCATGGTGTGGTGGGCATGGCATAGCTTGGTGGGCATGGCGTAGCTTGGTGGGCATGGCAAGGGAAAGATACTGCAAAATCTCCATTCCCACCCTACTCTTGGGCCAGCCAGAGGTGGCATTTGCCAGTTCTCTGAACTTCTCAAAATTTCCGCTACCGGTTCTCCAAACTACTGAAAATTTCCACTACCTGTTCTCTGAACTACTCAAAATTTCTACTACCTGTTCTCTGAAGTATTCAAAATTTCCGCTACCAGTTCTCCGAATTACTCAAAATTTCCGCTACCAGTTCTCTGAATTACTCAAAATTTCCGCTACCGGTTCTCTGAACTACTCAAAATTTTCACTACCGGTTCTCCAAACTACTCAAAATTTTCATTACCGGTTCTCCGAATTACTCAAAATTTCCGCTACCAGTTCTCCGAATTACTCAAAATTTCCACTACCGGTTCTCTGAATTACTCAAAATTTCCGCTACCGGTTCTCTGAACTACTCAAAATTTCCACTACCTGTTCTCTGAACTACTCAAAATTTCCGCTACCAGTTCTCCAAATTATTCAAATTTTCATTACCAGTTCTCCAAATTATTCAAAATTTTCATTACCAGTTCTCCAGATGACTCAAAATTTCCGCTACTGGTTCTCCAGAACCTGTCAGAACCTGGTGGATTTCACCCTTGATTATGAGGTCATTAGAAGAAGAAGATGATGATGTATTTTTCTTATTCTGGAACTAATCCGTTTCCTTTGGCTGGGCTTTTGTTAGCCCACTTTGGAGAAGGAAGGAGCCACAGTTTTTCCCCATTGCTCTAGATTTTATACCGCCTGCTGGTCAGAACTTCTCTGTGATCTTAAATGAGCGTGCAGCTCCATAAATGTTGCATATTGTCCCTGGCACCCTCCCGCTGACCAAATGCAGTGAGGTTACTGACGCACCAGCCAGTTAAACCTTTCAAATGTGCACTGCCTGTTAGGAAGGCATCATTTAATAAGGCAAATTCTGCTAATCAAAGACCTTTTCAAAGAAGCACTGATGTGCCTGGGATGGGACTTAAACCTGCCTCTTCAGGGCTCTGCAGCAAATCATACTTTTCGCCATTAAATTCCCAGACCACCAAGATGCCTGCTTCATTTTTTTGCTCTTCCTGACCAGCTAATGAGTGTTTGGGAAGAAAAGGCACATATTTCCACCTACAGAGCTAAAGAGCTAGCTGGCCTGGTTCGACACTGGAGATCAAATCATAATTAGCGCACTTCAAAGCTAAAGCAGCCATGTTTGAAAAATACCGCCTTCGGCTTCAAAATAGCAGGAAATTAAGGTTGCCCCCGACTGCTCCATGATTGCTATTCTGTTCTTCCACACTGGGACAAATCAATCCAGATTTTCTCCTCTCTCTCCTCCATTATCAAAAAAATAGCCTGGCTGCTCATTGCAAGTAATCCTCAATTTGTGACCCTAGTTGAGCCTAGAATAATGTAAGTTGTAATTCCTGCTGGTTGTTAAGTGACTCTCCATAGGACCAGTCTTATTTTACATTTCTTGCAGCCGTCATTAACTGAATCTACACCCATTCAACAAACCCATTCTCTGCAATGGGTGGGGTTTTTCCTGGAAACCAGATCAACAGAATTGGAAGGTACCTTGTAGGTCATCTAGACCAACCCTCTGCCCAAGCAGGAGACCCTACACCATTTCTGACAGATGGCAGTCCAGTCTCTTCTTGAAAGCTTTCAGGGATGAAGCTCCCACAACCTCTGAAGGCAATTTCAGTTTCAGTGGTTGATTAGCAATAGCACTTAGACTTATATAACATTCTATAGTGCTTTACAGTCCTCTCTAAGCTGTTTACAGAGTCAGCCTATTGCCCGCAACAATCTGGGTCCTCATTTTACCAACCTTGGAAGGATGGAAGGCTGAGTCAACCTTAAGCCTGATGAGATTCGATCTGCCAAATTGTAGGCAGCCATCAGTCAGCAGATGTAGCTTGCTTTACTGCATCCTAACCATTGCATCACCATATCCCTTTGATTGTTCTTTCAGAAAATTCCTCCTTATTTCTAGGTTGAATCTTGATCAGTTTCCATCCAGAAATAAACTCTCATCTCCAGCATCATGAATTGCAGTCACTTGCTAATGGTTTGTTGCAAACATCTGTAAATATGAGCCAGTTGCTGAAACCCCAAATACAATCATGTGACTACAGAGAGATAGATGTTAGAACTTCAAATCTGGGTCACAAGTACCTTTTTGGGGGTCCATAGTTAAATGATCTCTTAAATACTAGTCAGCTTCTGACCATCTGTACTGGAATATTACCAAAACACAAAATACACAGGCTTTGGGTAAATTGTCCCAAAAGATGAATGCATGTGGGAATATCTTGGAAAAGGAATGTTCCTGGGAGGTTGAATTAAATACTAGTAAATCTCCATGCAAAAAATAAATAAAAATAGAGCCGGTGTTGGAAAATGCTCACCAAATCTTTGACTCCAACTCATTCTATTCATCTGAACTATGCTAGATCAGATATCTCAAGGCCAAAATGTAACAGTGGACCAGAAATGCAAGTCAAAGCAGCCTCTGAAAGAAGTTTGCTTGAATACGTTTTTTTAAAAAACAAGAGTGCGCAAAAGAATATTCCAAATCCAATCCAGACTTCCAAGATCAAGGTCAGGGGTGTCAGCCAATCTAGAAGTCAGATTTGCACAAACAAAATCCACACAAGCATAACACAAAAATCAGACAGTTGATTCAAAGGAGGGATCATCACTCTTAAATCAGGCTGGAGCCAGCTGTTACAAATCAAAAGAATTACTTCTTTACTTGGCAAGGACCCTCATGGGACAACTCTGCTCTGATCTCCTTGCTAAGTCCCGACATCACCATCAGCTGCTCAAGTGGTGTTTGATCAGACTCAACTGGTTCTTAGCATCATATGTCCTGAGGCTGACATTCCACAGGTTCTGCTGGAGCAGCTTCTTCACATTCAGAGTCAGCATCTGATTCGTGAGTCATAACAGGACAAGAACTAATGCATAGCAGCTTAACAGAACGAAAGAAAAATTCAAAGCCAAACGAAGGAGGAATTCCCTGAAAGTAACCAATGCAAAATTCTGCCTCCTGAAGTTCTGGATGGCCACAAGTAGTTGCAGAAGAAGTCGGGCAGCCATAGGACAGGTGTCGGGGCATGGGAGGCATGGCTGCAGTGGTCCTAGGGCAGTGATGGCTAACCTTTTTGTTGTTGCATGCCAAAAGCATGTGCACATGTGCAACAGCATGCATGCGTGTGCCCACACCCACAATGCAATGTGCGTGCGACAACCCCTGCCCCCTGCGCATGTGCGCATGATCCCCCATTCTCCCTCCATGCATGCACGTGACCCATTTTGGGACCAGCAGGCCTCCTTGAAGCCTCCTGGGTCCCCGACGCCCTACTCTGCAATGCCCCGCGAATGCTTACATGACCGCCCTGCCCGCATGCATGCGTGCATGTCTCCTGCATGCACCCCTCCTGCACATGTGCAGCAGAGGCCCAAAAATCAGCTGGCCAGCCGTAGGGACATGCACATGTGCAGTGGAGCTGAGCTGGGGTGGCGGCTCGTGTGCCCACAAAGAGTGTTCCATGTGCCACCTGTGGCATGTGTGCCATAAGTTCGCCATCACGGTCCTAAGGTAATCAGATTAAGATATGCCAGAAAATAAGACCTATTTGGGGGCTGAAAAGAAAATAAGACCGGGTCTTATTTTCGGGAAAACATGGTAGCAACTATTACAGAGATTTTTCACACACTCTGAGTGATTGCATGCTGCTATCAGACATTAATACACACATTAACATAACATGCTTGACACTGGAGAATTGCATTGATTGCCCAACCCCTAGCTGTCTTTTTTGTCACAGAAGACAAAAAAAGACAGCTAGGGGTTGGGCAATCAATGCGACAATGCAAAGGAAGGCATATTCAACAAGCATCATTTGGCACAGAAGACCATTTGTCACAGAAGACAAATGTTGAATATGCCTTCCTTTGGATATTTGTCATCCATTCATGCACATAAAGATCAGAAAGTAAACTTGTACGACTTGACCAAATAGAACCGGGAAGATTAGAAAACTCAGGTCAAGTTGATTTCAGAGATTGCTTCAGTCAGATGGCCAAGGCACCCGAGGAGGAATTAATCTGGGTGATAAATTTAATATTTTATATCATATTTGAACCCAAAGTGACTTAAAGAGCACTTCCCAATTAATTTGCAAACAGGCAAGCCCTTACCTTCCCCTTCCTGTTTAGGAAAGCTGCTTGCAAATAACCTTGGCATGAAAGAAAAGATTTGTGCGAAACGCAGGAAATTTCATGCAAATTTGCACGCCGAGATTCAAAGGGGCTCACATTTGTTATATATCAAGAGACGCAGAGTTCCTTAAACGAGCAGAACAAATACCCAGAGCAATTATGCAATCCTAAATTGCATTAACGGAGGGATACAATCGAGATCAAGGGAGGTACTAACACCACTGTATAAAGCCTTAGTAAGAGACCCCACCTAGAGTACTGCATCCAGTTTTGGTCACCACACTATAAAAAAGATGCAGAGATTCTAGAAAGAGTGCCGAGAAGAGCAACCAGGATGATTAGGGGACTGGAGACTAAAACATGAAGAACGGTTGCAGGAACTGGGCATGGCTAGTCTAGGGAAGAGAAGGACCAGGGAAGACAGGATAGCAGTCTTCCAATATTTGAGGGGCTGCCAGAGAAGAGGGGGGGTCAACCTGTTTTCCAAAGCACCTGAAGGCCAGACAAGAAGCAACGGATGAAAACTGATCAAGAGGAGCTGGAAATAGACTAGAAATAAGTGAGAACAATCAACCAATGGAGCAAAAGTTGCCTTCGGAAGTTGTGGGAGCTTCATCACTGGAGGCTTTCAAGAAGAGACTGGACTGCCATTTGTGAGAAATGGTGTAGGGTCTCCTGCTTGGGCAGAGGGTTGGTCTAGAGCAGTGTTTCTCAACCTTGACAACTTGAAGTCCTGTGGACTTCAAGTTGCCAAGGTTGAGAAACACTGGTCTAGATGACCTACAAGGTACCTTCCAATTCTGTTGATCTGGTTAAATCTGTTAAATTATATAAAGAAGAGAAGGATCCACTTTTGAGTTTCTGCACCATGGCTAAAAGACAAGGGTTTGTGCGTGGATTTTGATTTCTTTAATTAACAATTTGGTCTCCTCCTCTGCCTTTCTTGGGAGAAATCTAGCAGATTTGTCAGTACCGAAAGGTGTGGGGGGGGGGGATTCAGCAAATGTGCTTCTTCTTGCGTGGGCAATCATTTGTCTAATGCAGAAATAATTGTAAACAGGCCTTCCTAACTGTCAATTCACAGTTGACACAGTGAAACGGAGAAAACCCTGGAGGAGGAGGAATAACATTTAGGAGTAAGCACCGAGAGCAGGCGTTAATTTCGTCGCAATGTATTTTTGTTCGTCTTCAGCTCAAAATGCTCCAAAAATTCCCTCCATTCAAAATGTCTCCTTGGAGGTTTAAACAACGGGGTTTTTAAAGAGCTTTTTCTACTTATGAAAATGGGGCTGGTCGAAGAAAAATATCTGACACCATTTTTAAAAAAACCAACGTGTGATGTGCAGATTTGATGGCTAGTTTGAACTTCCAGATGTTCACATATACATACATACAAGGATACAATTTCATACATACACATATATACCCACACATACCCACACACATATATATGTATATGTATATCACATAATGCTGCATTCTATTGTGCCATACTAGATGATAGGTAGGTAGGTAGGTAGGTAGGTAGGTAGGTAGGTAGGTAGGTAGGTCGGTGGGTGGGTGGGTGGGTGGGTGGGTGGATGGATGGGTGGATGGGTAGGTAGGTAGGTAGGTAGGTAGGTAGATAAATAGATAGATAGATAGATAGATAGATAGATAGATAGATAGATAGATAGATAGATAGATAGATAGATAGATAGATAGATAGATAGATAGATAGAGAGGCAGGCAGGCAGGCAGGCAGGCAGGCAGACAGACAGACAGACAGACAGACAGGTAGACAGAGAGACAGACAGACAGAAAGACAGGCAAACTGACAGATTGACAGACTGACTGATAGACAGACAGAGAGAGAGAGAAAGAGAGAGACAGATGGATAGATGGATGGATAGAATAGATGATAGATAGATAGGTAGATTTGTCTGTGTATGTGTGTGTGTGTGTTTGTGTGTGTGTGTGTGTGTGTGTGAGAGAGAGAGAGAGAGAGAGAATGGCATAACAGAATGCAACATTAGTGCATAGAAAAATCACTGAAACAGCATATCAAATGTACAGCAAAACATAGAACACCACAGCAGTGAATTATTTTAAAAACAGACAGTACAGGTGATAAATAAAATTATGAATAGAATTAAATTATGCATGAGCAGTTGTTGAAATAACTCGATCTACAGGCAGGATATCTAGGTCATTTAGATATTGGACAGCAATGACCTCAATATGATGTATTTCCTGCCGCGATCCAGGCATCTTTCTGAAGGGGCATTCTGTTGCAATATGATGCAAAGTTTGCAGGACTTCACAGTCAATCCATCAGAATACATCTGGAATGGACTTTGGAGGTTTTCTACTCAAGCAGGAGACCCTATGCCATTTCAGACAAATGGCTGTCCAATCTCTTCTTGAAAACCTCCAGTGATGGAGCAGCCACAACTTCTGAAGGCTCTCACCATTAGGAAAATTCTCCTTAGTTCCAGGTTGCTTCTCTCCTTGATTAATTTCTGTCCATTGTTTCTTGTCTTGCCTTCTGGTGCTTTGGAAAATAAGTTGACCCCCTCTTCTTTGTGTCAGCCCCTGCTTCCTGCTTGAGCAGGGGGTTGGACTAGAAGACCTCCAAGGTCCCTTCCAACTGTTATTTTGTTAAGTCATAAAGTTGCCAAGTGTGGAGAACCCTGCCCTAGATCAATAAAACAGAGTTCCACAAGAAGATACTACAGAAGAGAAAGAGATTGAAAAAGGAAAATATTCAAATGATTGTATTGGGATTTACAGCGACACACTAAAAGGAGAGACGAGGGAAGTGCCCCCCCAAAAGGGAAAATTAAACAGTAAAGGTTGGAATAATGGGGAAAGACTGGGGTGGGGGGGGACTGGGGAAAGCTATCAAAACAATAGAATTAAAAGGGAGAAAAAAAGATACGGAAGAAAAAATATAGAAACTACAAAAATAAGAAAAAGAAAAAACTAGGCGAATGGGTCGAAAGAAGAGAATATAAGAGAAGTTTCTGAGAGACCAAGAGAAAATGATTGAAAGGAGGAAAGAAGGAAATGTATTTACTAGTAGAATAGAATGAAATTAAACTGGTGAAAAGAGTAAAGTTCTACATTTAGGCAAGAAAAATGAAATGCACAGGTACCTTGCTCAACAGTAGTTACTGTGAGAGGGATCTTGGAGTCCTAGTGGACAGCCATTTAAATATGAGCCAGCCGTGTGCAGCAGCTGCCAAAAAAGCCAACACAGTTCTAGGCTGCATAAACAGAGGGAGAGAATCAAGATCACGTGAAGTGTTAATAGCACTTTATAATGTCTTGGTAAGGCCACACTTGGAATACTACATTCAGTTTTGGTCGCCACGATGTAGAAAAGATGTGGAGACTCTAGAAAGAGTGCAGAGAAGAACAAGAAAAAGGATTAGGGGACTGGAGACTAAAACATATGAAGAATGGTTGCAGGAACTGGGTATGTCTAGTTTAATGAAAAGAAGGACTAGGAGAGACATGATAGCAGTCTTCCAATATCTCAGGGGTTGCCACAAAGAAGAGGGAGTCAAGCTATTCTCTAAGGCACCTGAGTGTAGAACAAGAAGCAATGGGTAGAAACTAATCAAGGAGAGAAGCAACTTAGAACTGAGGAGAAATTTTATGACAGTTAGAACAATTAATCAGTGGGAAAGTTTGCCTCCCGAAGTTGTGAATGCCCCAACACTGGAAGCCTTTAAGAAGATGTTGGATAGCCATTTGTCTGAAACGGTATAGGGTTTCCTGCCTAGGCAGGGGATTGGACTAGAAGACCTCTAAGGTCCCTTCCAACTCTGCTATTGTATTGTACTGAAATATTGCCAATGGTATATAGCGAATATGATGTGAGGGAAACAGATTAATACTACTAAGTGTGGAAATTAACTAAGTGAAATGTTTATTATGTAAAATTAAATTTGAGGATATATGTTATCTATAGTAAAACAGAAAAATAGATGGAAATGAAATGTCAAATTCAATTAACTTGGAGGGGCAAATAATGATATTGTTTATATATTAAGAAGAAATTAAACTTAAGTTGGAAAACTTGGAAAGAAAAGATGGCTGAAATTTGAAATGGAAATATGATGTAAAGTGAACTATGCATAAGAGAAGATGTTAAAGGGGGGGGGGGAATCCAAGCAACACTTTGTTTAGAAAAAAAAATGAAAATATGCAACAAAAAATAAAAAAAACTTTGTTTCAAAAAATAAAAAAAATAAAACAGAGTTCCAGAAGAACTGAAATGTTAAGTCCTTGTCAAGGAAGGCATATTTAAAGATCTATCTGCCATGAGAAGTGATCTACTTAATCAAATACCTAATGAAAAATTAACCTACTTAAATTCTAATCAAGTCATTTTTTTCTTCCTAATGAGCTTCTATAACATTAGATAATTAGTCACTGGCTGGAGCTCGCTAGATTATTTTTAAACTTGGATCAATTAGAGCATGATATTTCTTTGCTATGTAATGATGAAGAGTGGATTAGAAGCAGAGAGGTAGAAAGACATATGGAAATTGATAGGGATCAGATTGTGCCTGCATCATAATGTGATTTTTCTTGGATTTGGTTCAGCACGTACTCAACCAAGCCACTGTGATTTGCAACCCAGAATTTATGGCTTGTTGAATAAACTCACCTTTTGTGGTTGACTTAGTAAACCATAAAATAATCCATATTAGTGTGAGAGAGTGCTGGATGGATAAAGAGCTTGAAAGAACATTTGGAAGTTTGGTGCTAGGCACGTTGAATGCCGTGAACACAAAAATGGATTGTGGAAATGGATTAATTCCCGCGATGGAAGAATGGACAGGAGAGTGATGGAGATGGCAAAATTGACTGCGTTTAATTGAAGATAAGAATGTATCTAATTTTGTTGCCATTTGGAGACCACTTCTGCTCAAAAAAAAAAAATTTAAATTGAAGTTTTTATTTTTGATGATTTCAATGACTTTGTTGCTAGAAATGGCTTAAAACAGGGGTCCACAAACTTGGCAACGTTAAGACTTGTGGACCTCAATTCCCAGAATTCTCCAGCCAGCTGGCTGGAGAATTCTGGGAGTTAAAGCCCACAAGTCTTAACGTTGCCAGGTTTGAAGACCTCTGGTTTAAAAGCTTGAGAAGTGCAAAACAAAAAGTTGAGATTGTAACTTTTTTTGTCTGTACTCTACTGCACTGAAAAAAGTCAGAATTTTTTTTCTCTTTTCTTTCTGCACTTTCTTCTTTAACTTTCCTAATTTTTGTTTTTCTTTGTATTTTATCTTATACTAAACTTTGGGAAAAAATGTTTAAGAAAGATTAGTGAGACAGGACAACAGGAAACCGCCCTTGGAGAACAATGCACTTGAAGAAGCTTCTTGAATGGAGCTTCAGCTTGGAGCTGGAGAAGCTTCTTGGATGAGAAACAAAACGTCTTCAAAGAAAAACCAGAAAGTCCTGTTGCCTTTTGAAAAAGCACCTTTGGGACAACCATGACCTGGGTGACTGAGAATTTCCATAAATATTTAGTGATCCTTTAGGAACGTTTCATAAAGTCATCAGCTGTGCAGAAAATAAGTTGTATTCTGGGGTTCCACCACAAATGCGCGCACAACAAAAGCGCGCCTGACTAAACCGCGGTGTCTAAAGCACGGTGACAAAACCGCGCGACGAATGAGCAACTAATTAGCCCTAAAGTGCGCCGACAAAAGCGCGCCGACAGAAGCACGCTGTAACCTAACCCTAAACCTAACCCTAAACCTAACCCTAAACCTAACCCTAACCCTAACCCTAACCCTAACCCTAACCCTAAACCTAACCCTAAACCTAACCCTAAACCTAACTGTAAATCTTACCTTAAATTAAATCACGCTTCTGTCGGCGCGCTGTTGTCGGCGTGCTGTTGTCGGCGCGCTTTTGACATCGCGGTTTTAGCGCCGCGGTGTTGTCGGCGCACTTATGACGTTCGCGCTTTTGACGGGTCACGGTATTCTGGAGTTCCTACTACATGACTTTGCTTGTGAGCCATTTACTATCTAGAACATTCCATTTCTGAAACTTGTGTTACGAGAAGCAGAATTTACAGGTGAGAACTACAACATCCTTTAAGATAGAACAAATCTTGATTTGCCAACAAAAATGCCATTAAAGCCATGACAATTGGTGGTGGCACAAAACTGAGAAGTTATGAATGCATAGACCAATCTGAAGAAGACCCCTGGTCAACTTTGTAGAACAACCCTAACTGAACAATCACCTCCTGTAATTAAATAGACTTTTTTTTCCTTTTAAATGTATCTGCCTAAAATACTTTAATATCCGAAATAATTCAGATAGGGATTTGATTGTGGTGTACCTGTTCAATTCTCACAGGAAATTAATCTATGAATTATAAATATTGCTATTCTATTCCATTTCAATTTTGGGCTCCAAGGATGGTTGAACATAACAGGATCATGTTTGGGACTGAACAAGAAGCCAGAGAAATAGTAATAGAGGTTTTTGTTCTGATTTGATATGGAGACTATTTCGTGTCTTTTGGAGATCAGTAGGGTTTACCTGAAGTCTTCGAGTCATGTATGGCCATCAGGAAGAGATCCTAAGTGCCCCATTGAGGCAACACGGGAAAGAATAAAGAAGTATACAATTGTTGTGGCCTGTCAGCAGCTGAATCAGAGGAGGAGGAGGCGTGGGAGTTGGGGTCAGCATCAAGGCAACCTGAGAACTCCAAGGGAGAAGAGGGAAAGAGGGAATGGAGCTGGGGGAGAGAGAGGGAGAGAGAGGGAGAGAGGGAGGGAGAGAGAGGGAGAGGTGGAGCCTGGGCCATCCGTCAGCCCTCAGATGGAGAGTCAACAGCCCCCAGTTCTGGAGGTGGCTGATGAGGAAGAGGAGGAACAGCTGAGTCCAGTGCTTGATGCATAGATGAGCAGAAGGCAGAGGAGAGAAGAGCAGTGGAAATCTATGGGCCGGTCCTTGGAACGGAAGAGCCACTGCTGCTATGGAAGCACCACACTAGCTCTAGGGATAAAAGGCAGGAGGTGGAGATGAATAGGTGTGGCAGACAACTATTCATCTCCCAGACAGATGGACTTGTTAGCCTACCAGGGAAACTTTTTGCCGGGGCTGCCAGCATTCCTAATAAAGGAATCTTTTGAGTTCACATCAGAGTGCTTGGCATGTTTGGGCAGCTGGGTCAGAACAATAACCTCTACACCTCTACACAACAGTGTTTCTCAATCTTGGGAACTTGAAGAAGTATGGAGTTCAACTCCCATAATTCAACAACCAACTGGGAGTTGAAGGCTACACAAGTTGCCAAGGTTGAGAAACTCTGCTCTACACTGCTTGTAAAAACATCTCCCTTGTCTCCAACCTTATGAACATTTAAAATTACAAAAGCGAAATGCTCTCTACAATGTTGACAGTGCAGGAAAACAGCAATAAAAACAAACTGCCTGCCTTAGGATTATAAACAGCCTTCAAAAGCCCATTAGTGACAGTACCTTCCTTGCTAACTAATGCTGCCTACGTGGGGCACTGCAAAATTCAGCAGAACACCTTGGAAAGACAATTCTCTATTTAAGAAATAAATAAAAATAAGTAGGCATAAATTTTGTGCTTCATAAAAGGTTAGTGAGTGTGCACGCACGGACACATACACACAGAAAGACACGCACGCCACAATTGAACCAATTACTCTTCTTCGCTTTTTGCAGTATTGTATATCTCAATGGCTAAGATGCTGAGCGTATCGATCAGAAGGGTCGGCAGTTCGGCGGTTTGAATCCCTAGCGCCGCGTAACAGAGTGAGCTCCAGTTACTTGTCCCAGCTTCTGCCAAGCACATACAAATGCAAATAGAAAAACAGGAACCACCTTTGGTGGGAAGGGAACAGTGTTCTGTGCACCTTCGGCAATGAGTCATGCCAGCCACATGACCACGGAGACGTCTTCGGACAGCGCTGGCTCTTCAGCTTTGAAACAGAGATGAGCACCGCCCCCTAGAGTCAGGAACGACTAGCACTCTTGTGCAAGGGAAACCTTTACCTTTATATCTCTTGCACTCATTTTTTTCTGAATTTCTGTCTATAGATGAGGGAACTACAGCTATCCTCGACTTACAAATAATTTGTTCAATGATCATTTGAAGTTACAAAGGCACAGGGAAAAAAAAGTCACTTATGATTGTTTCCCATGTTAGCAATCTTACAATTTCTTCAGGGTCACCTGATCAAAATTCAGATGCTTGGAAACTGGCATGTACTTATGACGGTTGCAGTGTGCCAGGGGTCGTGGAATCAATGTTTGCAATTTTCTGTCAAACGAAGTCAATGGGGAAGCCGAATTCACTTAACAATCACATTAGTAACAACTGCAGTGATTGATTTAACAACCATGGCAAGAAAGGTTGTTAAATAGGACAAAACTCACTTAACAACTGTCTTGCTAAGAACAGAACTTTTGGGCTCAATTGTCAAGGACTACCTATACTCAGAAGTAAATCCATGTATCTTTCTGGATTCTTGGTGGGGGGCTGACACCAAGAGAGAATCAGGAGAACCTCTACATGGGAAATAATAAGAGAATAACAAAGTTGGAAGGGACGTGGGAGGTCTTCTAGTCCAGTGGTTCCCAAACTTGGCAACTTTAAGACTTGTGGACTTTAACTCCCACAGCTCTCCTCCAGCTCTGCTGGCTGGAGAATTCTGGGAGTTGAAGTCCACAAGTCTTAAAGTTGCCAAGTTTGGGAACCACTCTTCTAGTCCAACCCTCTGCTAAGGCAGGAAACCCTATACCATTCCAGACAAATGGCTATCCAATATCTTCTTAAAGACTTCCAGTGTTGGGGCATTCACAACTTCTGGAGGAAAGTTGTTCCACTGATTAATTGTTCTAACTGTCGGGAAATTTCTCCTCAGTTCTAAGTTGCTTCTCTCCTTGATTAGTTTTCATCCATTGCTTCTTATTCTACCCTCAGCTGCCTTGGAGAATAGCTTGACTCCCTCTTCTTTGGGGCAGCCCTTGAGATATTGGAGGACTGCTATCATGTCACTCTTAGTCCTCCTTTCCATTAGGATTATAAAAAACCTGCAAGAGATTCAAAAGAGCCGTCCAGTGTAGCTGACACCAAATGTTATTTGATAACCTTGGCTTGAACGAATATACTTTCTTTGACCTCCATCGATTAGCTGGCATATTTTATTGAATTCCTGGCTCAGGCACAAACTGTGAGAAATGAGGGTGTCTCATCCTTACACAAACTCTGCTTTTGTTTCTAAAATTCCTCTTGCCCAGCCAGTGTTCCAATATTTGGGGGGCTACCTACCACAAAGAAGAAAGGGATCAACCTATTTTTCAAAGCACCAGAAGGCAAGGCAAGAGACAATGGACGGAAGAAGCTAATCAAGGAGAGAAGCAACTTGGAATTAAGGAGAAACTTCCTAAGAGTGAGGACAATGAACCAGTGAAACGGCTTTGCCTTCAGAAGTTGTCAGAAGTTTTCAAGAAGAGATTGGGCAGCCACTTGTCTGAAATGATATAGGGCAGTGATGGCGGAGGGAGTGCACACTTTGCAGGTGTGTACACTTGTTGGGGCCACAACTTAGAAGAGGAGCTGCCAAGGGGGACATGCACACACAAAATTAACTTCCAGTTTCTGGCACACACATCTGCACCAGCCAGCTAGTCTTCCGGTAACTGGCATGCACAACAATCAGCTGGCCAGCACACATGTTCACGCTGGAAAACAGAAGACCAGCTCTTCCAGTTTCTGGCACTGCTACACACACACAAAGGCCAGATGATTATCACACATGCATGCATGCCCGAAACCCGGAAGAGGAATGGGCAATGCCATGCGTGTCAATCGACATGGCTTCATGCGTGCCACTCTGGGCACGTGTCCCATAGGTTCGCCATCATGAGGATAGGGTCTCTTGCTTGAGCAGGGGGGGTGGACTAAAAGACCTCCAAGGTCCCATTCTGACTCTGTTATTCTGTTAGTCTGTAATCAGAATACAAGATGCTTTTCTTGTGGTGTGTCTTCACTCCTATGTTTTGCGACAGTGGAAACTGACCCCTGACTGTATCTACGTCCTGTAGTTTGCATTTGGGCTGTATTATGAGTGAAGCAGGCAAGAATTAACCTCCATTGGGAAGAGCTGACACAACTCTGGTTGTGCTGTGGGAGAATTCACAAATTCTCTGGCTTAGAACAGGCTGTGATCAGAATTTCACTTGCCTCGATTCATTCCCCCAGTAATTGACAAATCAGCGCCACGCTGCCGCACGATAAATTGATTGATTCCTCAGCTTTTCATGGAATCCAGTTGGAAAAATCCTAGGCTGGAGAAGCTCAGCCTTTCATATAAAAGATATAATAGTAGGGCTGAAAGGGACGTTGGAGGTCTTCCAATCCAAACCCCTGCTCAATATGCCCTGTAGAAGAGTCTAATTCAACAATGGGCATAAATTGTTCATAGATTGGACTTGCATGATTCTGAACTTGTAAAGGGATTTAGAGCTCGATTCATTCCCCCAGTAATTGACAAATCAGCGCCACACTGTCTCACACTAAATTGATTGCAAAGCACTGCAAATGTATTAAGAATGGGACTCCAAGAATCTGCAGCAAGCTTGGCTGAGTAGCAATCCCTAAACTTGGGGAAGATGACAAGCACTCAAAAGCTGCTGTAAACATGCCACTTACAGCTCATCATTCAATTCTGATATCTGATGAAGCTTGTAATCATCCTCAGTTAAGGTTAGAGTCAAAAATTATGTCGTTCACTTTTAAAAAAAGAAATACAAAGACAATCCCACTTCAGTTGGCACTTACAGGAAGTTCTTGACATACGGCTGTTTATTTAGTGGCCATTCAAAGCTCAGATGGCACTGAAAAAAGTTACTTTCGACTGTGGGTCAGATTTATGCAGCATTGCACCATCTTCGTGGTTCATGTGATCAACATTTTGACACCTGGCAATTGACTCACACTTACAACGGTCACAGTGCCCTGGAGTCATGTGATCTCCTTTGCGACTCGGTGACAAGCAAAGACAGATTCACTTAACGACCGCATCACTAACATTAACTGCATGGATTCACTGAAACAGCGTGGCAGGAAAGGTCGTAAAATGGAGCAAAATTCACTTAACAAACAATTGTGGTCCTAAGTCAAAGAGTATCTGAACTGAACCCAGGATACAACGATATGTTTATCAGTGTATTTTACTGAATGTTGTAATGCAACCCAAACACGTAAATAATGATATCTTTCTAAAGGGAACACAAAAAAGTACAGCTGTGAAAGAGAAATATTTCCCCCACCCACCCACCGGGCACACATTAAGGCAAGGGCATATCGATCATTTGCTAAATGCATATCGTAAGAGAAAAATATGTGCACAAAAACACATTTTTATGCACATCTTTAAAAATTGTGCTTAAAAGCAAAGGGAACAGAGGAGCTTAAGGTTGGAAATGAACAAAAAGGGAGAGAAGACAAATTTGGTAGAGAGGTCTGTCTCTATGGCTACAATAACTCATGTTCTTTTATTAAAATAATTTAGGTTGGCCTCAAGTGGAATGAGAAGACTGTTTTTCATACTGAGTCTTAATTGCCCTTTTAAAAATATTTTTAATAATAACTATGGTATATTTTTGAAGAGAATGCCTGGAACAGAATCCTGAATTCTAAGTTCCCTTCACAAAGGATTTATCTAATGGCTTTTGAAAATTTGACATTTTTTGGCTGAGCTCGTACATTGTGCTTTAAGCAGATTTTGCTTGAACTACAATTGGATCAGTTCATAAAATACATTAAGCCCTAAACCGTAAATTCCATGCTACTAATAAATGCTTTCACAGAATCGTTCTGGGAATGGAGAGAAGAAAATGGACCATACAAAAGAGTGGGACTTATTTCTAACTTAAATCAATGCCAAAACATCCCAAAAATGTTTTAACCACATGAGCGATATATCTTTTCAAGTTTTTTCCTGAGAATCCAATCTTTTTCAAAACATAAAAGCTATTTCTAAGGTTGATCTATCATGTCTTTTAATATACATTAAAAAACATGCAGCTTCTTCCTATTTAAATTTGTGGCCTTGATGGATGTATGAAGCCATTTTTCATGTAAAGGTCATTTTGAATTGGAACACCTAAGTTTTTAACCCAGAAAGAACCAGTCATGATTACCAGTAAAATTATTTCGCTTGCCTGTTTTGGTTTGGCGCTCATACTTCAGAAAACACTTCCACTAACAAGAATGTGTGTTAGTGGAGAATAAAATAAAATCGTTTTCTTTATCTAGAATCTTCTTTATTCCCCCTCCCAACAGTTAGATGAAAGAGTCCATGTTTTTCAGACCTGTTCCTTTTTTAAATAAACGACTAAGAATCAAAAAAATGAAGGTGTAGAGCAGAGTTTTTCAACCATAGCAACTTAAAGATGTGTGGGCTTCAATTTCCAGAAATTCATACTAGCTGGAGAATTTGGGGAGTTGAAGTTCACCCAACTTTAAGTTGCCAAGGTTGTGAAACACGGCTCTGTTAATTTTTTTTTTTAAAGGCTTCATTTGTTTGATTTTTTTTATTCCTCAGTTTTTCATGGAATCCAGTTGGAAAAGTCCTAGGCTGGAGGAGCTCTTTCTTAGCCTCTCATATAGAAGATATAATAATAGGGCTGAAAGGGACCTTGGAGGTCTTCCAATCCAACCCCCTGCTCAATATGCCCTGTAGAAGAGTTCTAATTCAACAACAGGCATAAGGATTGTCCGTATATTATCTGGACTTGCATGATTCTGAACTTGTAAAGGGATTTAGAGCTGACTCTGTAAAACGTACTAGAGGGAGGGAGGGACAAGGGAGGGAGGAGAATAGAAGAAGGGAGGATGGGGAAAAAAACCAAAGAGGGAGGGAGGGATGGTAGAAGAAAAGAAAGAAGGAAGGAGGGAGGGAGGAGAATAGAAGAAGGGAGGGATGGTAGAAGAAAGACCAAAGAGGGAGGGAGGGATGGTAGAAGAAAAGAAAGAGGGAAGGAGGGAGGGAGGAGAATAGAAGAAGGGAGGGATGGTAGAAGAAAGACCAAAGAGGGAGGGAGGGATGGTAGAAGAAAAGAAAGAAAGAAGAAGGGAGGGAGGGAGGGAGGCGAATAGAAGAAGGGTGGGAGGAGAGACAAAAGGGGAAGGAAGGAAGGAAGGAAGGAAGGAAGGAAGGAAGGAAGGAAGGAAGGAAGGAAGGAAGGAAGGAGCGAGCCATAGGGAGGATTTGGATTAATTTGGTGTAAGATAGAGAGAAGTGACACTCTCTTCCCCAACTCTTCCCTTAACAGCTTGTCCTTCCTCCCTTAATCTATCTCTCATACTTTTCACAAGATGAGCTTTGAATTCCTCAAAGATCTAAAGGCCAAGAAGCCAAAGGAACTTGGTGAGAAGGAAGGACAGGCTGAAACGTGGCCAAATTTGAAAAGGCTTACAGATACCAAGTTTTGTAATCGATTCGTAGCCCTCTTCACCCCTTTCCCACCCCATAACCAGCGCTGCCTACTCCAGAGATAATTCTGGGATCACAAAATATGCACTGAGAATATGGATGTGAATTGCCAGTCTCTTGTTTAACACAGTGTGAACTCAGCTTAGGCAACCTCTTACAGTTAAGGAAAGTATGGTTTAGCCTGAAGTATGACAATTGCTGATTTGTTCCTGGCTATTTTTAAGCCTTTGAGTTCATTAGCAATATGGGTATTTGAGGGGTTTGTGTGTGTGTGTGTGCTGCTTCATTGCAGAGCTGCTTAAAATCAGCTCCAGGCAGATTTTGTCAATTGTCACATGCTGGGAACCACTGCACATCTTCAATTTGGCCAGGTGTGCAGTCGATGGGCAGCAGTTTTGTTCCTTCCAGGTTCTGCTAAGAACTGGCCCAGTTGTGCGTTGCATTTCTAATTCTAGCAAAATTAATAGAATCATTCATCTCTATTTCCAGGATAATTTGCAAGTACCAAAATAGACTTGCTCAAAAAAACACCTGGTGGAGATTTTGTAGATACATAAATCCACATTCCTAGCCTCAGCCTAATGGGGATTACAATAATTACTTTTAGTTTACATTTTTGTTTTCATAATGTTGGATCTTAATCCTCTTTTAGATTAAAAAAAAAACCAAAGCACCTACCTTATTATGTGTATATGATTTGTTAATTAAAATACCCAAGGCTTTTACAGGGCAGCTTTAGGAATCAGGGGCCATAAACAATTCTGGCTTTCTTGCGATATGTAGGCTTAAGTTATTATGTATAATTCCCTGCTATCTTGTGGATATATGCAGATTGGAAGATACTCTATATTAAAAAGAAACTGATCAAGAATAGCAATACTAGTAGAAGAGGATGCCAATAAGGGAACCTTATGATGGTACTGTGACAGCCAAAATATCTACGGATACTTTTGGTGAGAAACAAAATATCTACGGATACTTTTGGTGAGAAGCAAAATATCTACAGATTCCTTTGATGGTGCCCACCACAAATGCTTAAGAATGGTTCTAAGCCCTGCATATCAACACAGGGATGTCTTCAAATCAATGAATTGTACTTTGTACTGGGATACATCTAGAAAAAAAGGAAAGAGAAATTGGGAAATGTAGGTGGCATCCAGACCAGGAGTGGGCAACTGTGGCTCCTTTATTTACCTGTGGACTTCAACTCCCAGAATACCTGAGCCAGCTGTTGGCACTTTGGGGCAGGTCGTAAATACCTTTTGAAGGGTCCATCATAACTTTGAATGGTTGCTAAATGATGATTGGAGGTCTAGAGCTACCTTTCTGTCCTCCTATAGCATCACACTTGTGAGATGTCCATGACAGAATTGACACCATCAAGGTTGAGTCAACTATACTTCTAGAAGGAGGTTATTTTGTTAAGTGGGGGCCATCAGTGAGGAACTGAGTCATCCGGCCCATGCCCCAAGAATCTCACAACTATTGTGCGCAAAATTTGTGGTGGGAACCATGAAAACTATCTGTAGATATTTTGATCATCACCAAAAGTGTCTGGCAAATTGTAGGTCCCATCACCCATCTCCAGCTAGCAAATCTGTTTCAACAGAGTCAAATTTGCATGATCAAACAAATATGGCAAATCTAGACAACATAATAAAAAACAGAGACATCACCCTGTCAACAAAGGTGTGTATAGTGAAGGCTCTGGTTTTCCCAGTTGCAATGGATGGCTGTGAAAGTTGGACCATAAGGAAGGCTGAGCGCCAAAGAATGGAGGCCTTTGAATTGTGGTGCTGGCGAAGACTCCTGCGAGTCCCTTGGACTGCAAGGCGACCAAACCGGTCAGTCCTAGAGGAGATCAAACCTGACTGCTCTTTAGAAGGCCAGATCCTGAAGATGAAACTCAAATACTTTGGCCACCTAATGAGAAGGAAGAAGGACTCCTTGGAGAAGAGCCCAATGCTGGGAACGATTGAGGGCAGAAGAAGAAGGGATGGAGTCACTGAAGCAGTCGGCATGAGCTTAAATGGACTCCAGGGGATGGTAGAGGACAGGAAGGCCTGGAGGAACGTCGTCCATGGGGTCGCGATGGGTCGGACACAACTTCACAACTAACAACAACAAATGATCAAACTTTCAACCTTTTCAGCAGTGGCTCTTAAGCAGTAATGTTTATCAAGGATTAATGCATTATATGGCTAACACATGGCTAACTCTGCAAAACTCATTTTAATTTCAAGAAGCCCAACAATTGCAAACTGAAGCCGTTAAATAATAGGTTATGAATCCACTGGGGACTGGGTTTCAAGCGTTAACTTTCTCCTGTGTTCCTGCAAATTTGCCAAGCACAACATGTAAAAAGCTCTTAAGCGCCTGGCAATATTTTCGCACTTCACCCTTTGATTGGTTAATGGAGCCCTAATTTGTTGGTGCAAATTGTCATTTTAGAAGTCACCAGGTGGAACCGCATAACATGTCAATGACCTCTGGATTGTTTACTCGTTTATGGTTCAATATACCTGCCCTGCCTTTCTGCCTCTCCCAGCACTCAAAGCAGTTTATGACCCTCGTTAAAAAAATGCCTAATTTAAAACCCAAACCAAAATCCATACCATTAAAACTCAAACGGAAATCAACATCAGTCATTAAAATAGGCAATAGCAAAACACTTGGCAAAAGAGATATAATATTTTTACGATCTTGTTAAATAACCTGAGAGTTGTAAACAAACACACCTGCCTAGGAATTATGTTCTATAAAACTTAGAAACTGAGAGGAGTTGTTTTTTTTTTTTAAACAGATTAACAGAGTTGGAAGGGACCTTATAGGTCAACTAGTCCACTCCTCCCCCAGTCCCTGGGGATTTTATTCCTCTAATAGTTGCCAACTGTACGGGCCGCTGCTCTTCTCTGTTTCAAGGCCATTCAGCCAGCGCTGTCCGAAGACACTTCTGTGGTCATGTGACCAGCGTGATGTCACAGAGGGCTGTTTCCTCTCAACCAAAGTGGTACCTATTAATCTACTCGCATTTGCATGCTTTCAAACTGCTAGGTGGGAAGGAGCTGGGATGAGGAGAGGAGTTCACCCCATCACATGGCACTCGGGTCTCAATCCTGGACTGCTGGCTTTTCAATTGACAAGCCCAGCGTCTTAACCGCTGAGCCATCGTGCCACCCCTTAATTTTTTTTACGATCTTCTTAAATAACCTCAGATTGGAAAACAAACACACCTGCCTAGGAATTATGTTGTTCGGCCTTAGAAATCCAGGGAAAATCTATTTCCTGTTGACCTGCTCAACTTTTTCACCTCTGATCAAAATAACCGGGCAGATATGTAATGGGAGAAAAAAATCACCAGTATAATTAGTCTCTAGTCCAATTGGAGTTCTAAAGTTGTGTCTCATGGGCCGTTGGTAAATCTTTGAATGCAGGTGGCACTAAGTTTGTGGTCATACTTTCTTGCTACCTCCATACAGCGGTGAATTCAAATAGAACAGTAGTCCTTAACTTATAACCATTCATTTAGTGACCAAAAAGCTATTTTACCCAGCTCTGTTCATATATAATACAGATTATCAATAGCAGTCCCTATCAAGTAGGATAACCAAAAAATGAAACAAACAAACAAACAAACAAAAAAGTATAGGAGCATATAGGAGAAGAACACAAAGCTAAGGAGGCGGGGTTAAGCGTGTCATCAGCTTAAAATCATTATGTTCCCGCAAGTGGTCCAAGTCCAATATTTCTTCAATTCCATTGATCCTTATCTGTTCTGACCCCCCTCCATCTGGTAATGAATGCAGACATAGGCTTAGCTGTTTGCCACTCTTTATTCACATAAATTATAATCCTGTTGGTTGAAAGCCTAGACACGACTCACTGGCAAGATGTTGGCAGCAACCCAGACTCCAACAGACATGGGAACACAAGACAGACCAGACAAGGAGTTCTCCAGATTACTATGAACGGTTGTGTCCTGCAAAAGGACTCCTCCCAAAGTCTCTTCTTATATACTCTCTTGGGAGGAGCCAAGCCATAACCACCTGAGCTTGACTATCTCTTATGAGACTGTCTCCGTAACTGCAGCCTCCATTTCTCCACCCTACATTGCCTGGCATCAGGGACAAACTCCCTTTGATCTTTCCCACTGCTCCATGCCTCAGGCGCCTCCTGGTGGCCAACCAGCCTCTTGGGTCCCTGCTCTGAGTCTGAACCCTGCCCGGAGTCCTCCACATCTTCCATAGCTGACTTATAGGGTTCCTCGCTATCGGAGTCCATCGGCAGCTCCAATGGCTCCTGCTGGGCCACAATACTTATCTAGCACCCATTTAGTATTATACTTTAATTGATGACTTTAATGCCAGGTGCAAAGTATCATTCAGGACTATATCTTACGTTACAGTTCAAATGATTTATTGCTCAAGCCTATAACAAGACTCTAATCAACTAAAGTTCCCCTGTTGATGTAGCTGAGAATGGATGGAGGGTGAATTTGCTTTAAACCAGTGTTTTTCAAACTTGGCAATTTTAAGAGGTGTTGGCTGGGAAATTTTGGGACTTGATGTTAAAGTTGCCAAGTTAGAAAATCACTACACTAAATAATTCCAAGAAGACAGTTTCTAAGAAACCCAGATAAGGAAAAGCAATCATTGCATAAATGCAAATAAGAAACTTCCTCTCTTTTCTGTACATTTACGAATAAATCACAGCTGTGTCCGTAGTTGCATAATTGGAAAGCTGTATATTTCCTTTGGCAAAATGTCTTCAACTACATGTGGTTGCTGTCACAACATGTTCACAGCCTTTTTTTCTTTCTTTCTTCTGGGGCTGTTAGGACTGACAACGTCGAATTTCAACACTCTAAACTGCTAATAACTTGCAGCTTAAATCTCTCTAATTATAATTGTGACAATACACAACTTCTGCATGGTGGTGTATACAGTATTGCAGGCTAACTTCTGCCCACTGCCAACAGTTCGATCCTGACCGACTCAAGGTTGACTCAGCCTTCCATCCTTCTGAGGTGGATAAAATGAGGACCCAGATTGTTTCCTTCCTTCCTTCTTCCATCTATCCATCCATCCATCCATCCATCCATCCATCCATCCATCCATCCATCCATCCATGATGCACAGTGATTAGAATGCAGTATTGCAGTCTAATTCTGCCAACTGCCAGCAGTTCGATCCTGACTGGCTCAAGGTTGACTCAGCTTTCCATCCTTCCGAGGTGGGTATAATGAGGACCCAGATTGTTGGGGGCAAGAGGCTGACTCTGTAAACCACTTAGAGCGGTCTGTAAAGCACTGAGAAGCGATATATAAGTCTAATTGCTATTGCTATTTTTCTTCTTTCCTTCTTTCCTTCTTTCCTTCTTTCCTTCTTTCCTTCTTTCCTTCTTTCCTTCCTTCTTTCCTTCTTTCTTTCCTTCTTTCTTTCCTTCCCTCCCTCCTTCCCTCATCCCTCCCTCCCTTCCCTTCCTCTGCACAATGATTAGAATGCAGTATTGCAGGCTAACTCTACCCATTGCCAATAGTTGGAATCTCAGCAGGCTCAAGGTTGACTCAGCCTTCCGTCCTTCCAAGGTGGGTAAAATGAGGACCAAGATTGTTGGGGGCAAGAGGCTGACTCTGTAAACTGCTTAGAGAGTTACTGCGAAAGCAATATGAAGCGGGATATAATATAAGTCTAAGTACTATTGCTATTACCTGGGTGAACTAATGAGATACGCAGAGTTTAGTTTCTAATAGTGCATTTTTTTCTTTTCTTTTTTGTGGGGGAGTTATGGCAAAACTATTTTAATCAGAGAGAATAAATTATCTAGCTTTGTTTTCTACTTGGAAACCACTGCTGAATTTGAAAGTGCTCAAAACTAAAAAAAAAAAAAAAACAAGAATTCGATTTTAGGTGAACAGAACAATTTTGTAATTACAGAAATAGCTTGAAATGTTATGAAACGTAAAACGTTATATTATTTTTGTATTTTACTGTACTGAAGAAAGTCAGTTTTTCATTCTCTGTCTGGGCACTTTTCTCCTTCCCTCTGTTCTTTATTTTTTTTTCATATTTTTATCTTATTATAAAAATAATGACAAAGAAAAATAAAGCTGCATTGTTTCTACAGAAATAAGCTAAAGGTTTCCACTGGCCAGTTGTGTCTGATTCTAGAGGGGGAGGGATTTGCTCTGTCACGACGTTTTTTTGTTTTGCCAGCTGTGCTTATATTCTAAGACATACGATAGGCTGACTCTTCTCTGTAAGCCTACTACGCATGTCCTTTTGCCTTCTTCTTTCTCTTTCTGTTTTGCCTGCCACGAGGAGGTAGGCTAGGACCTTTACCAGAATGTAGTTATTAGCCAGTAAGTTTGTTTGTTATTTATTTTACAATAAAAATATGTTTCTTAGAATCTACCTCGGGTTTATTTTACTTAATCATAGAGTATACTCCAAGGAAAAACCACGATTCACCCCTCATTAAACACAGGGCTGAATTTACAACCCTCACATGCTCCTCTCCGTTTCCTAGCTGAGGAGGTCAGCATTGTCCGTAGACAATTTCCAGGCTTCCCAAGAGCATGAAGCCAATTCCTGGTCCCGACAAAAAAACCTTTTATTAATTGACTGTGAATTCTGCTCATTCACATCCAGCAAAGTCTTTCAAGGGAGGACTAAGTTACAGTCACAGACCTTATCTGGTTTGGAGAGCTGCCAGGCCGATATCTGCAAAACGGCAAGGAATCTCGGAGAGTCACGAACCAATTAAGTGAACTAATTGTCTCCTGAAAATTCCACTCCCCTTTCGCTCCTCTTTTATTCCCTCTGGGAGGGAGCATTCATCATCCACCTGTGGCCTGAAATATCTGAAATATCTTGGATGAGAAGCGAAAATGGATAAGAAGAAGCTTGGATAAGAAGAATCTTCTTGGATGAAAAGCAAAATGTCTTCCAAAAAATAAAAATAAAACAACCCAGAAAGTCCAGTTGCCTTTTTAAAAAAGCACCTTTAGGATAGCATTGATGAAGCTACCTAATTGGGTAATGAAATGTCTTCAAGAAAACAACTAAGCTCATACCACCTGTATACATTTTCTTCCTTTTTCACTTTATGTGAGCCGACGTGGCGCAGTGGTTAGAGTGCATTACTGCAGGCCACTTCAGCTGACTGCTATCTGCAGTTCAGCGGTTCAAATCTCACCGGCTCAAGGTTGACTCAGCCTTCCATCCTTCCGAGGAGGGTGAAATGAGGACCCAGACTGTGGGGGCGATATGCTGACTCTGTAAACCGCTTAGAGAGGGATGAAAGCCCTATGAAGCAGTATATAAGTCTAACTGCTATTGCTATGTGCTTTTAAAAAATCTATAGCTGCCTCTCATCTTAGACTCAGAAGAATCTCTCCATATTCTGCAATCTCCCCGCCCGCCAAATTACTATCTAAGCAAGTTATACTCTACACAAATAAAGTGCAAGTGCCAGGCTCAAATAAACAACATTTAGAAATTATGTTCACACTCTCCCACTACATAAATTAAACAGCATAATATGGATCCATTAGGAAGAAGGATAGCTTTGACTAATGCCAGGAGGTGGGTATACTGCGGTAATAACGAGAGGGAGAGGGAGAGAACACATATATGCAACACAAGGAATATTGACTGCATTGGTTCCTGTGTAACAGTGAGAACTTTGGAAACTTCTTCTTTGTTGTGAAAATCACCAAAATCACCCAACTTTTTTTCAATACAGGGATCTCCAGTAAGAAAAAAAGGCATTTATCTTTTCAAGAATGCAATATCAAAAGGAAGGAAGGAAGGAAGGAAGGAAGGAAGGAAGGAAGGAAGGAAGGAAGGAAAAAAAAGAAAGAGGGAGGGAGGGAGGGAGGGAAGGAAGGAAAAGAAAGGAGGGAGGGAAGGAACAAGGGAACGAACGAACGAACTCACCATTTTTGTCTGCTCGTCTGAAGATCTAGAAATAAAAAAGAGATATATTTATTATTTCATTATAGCTTGGTCATTACAGTTCAAGCCAATACTTGTTTTTGTATGGATTAAGCCCACTAGTTGAATTCTTATACCATGGTAAACCCCGAATCCTAATTTACATACTATAATGGCTGTAGACCAAAACAGCCACGAAGCCCTAATCAAACAAGGAAGAAAATATCTGGCTTTGCAGGAAGAGGAGGTCTTATTCCCACTTTGCTTTTAAACCATGATTGTATAAATCATAGCTTCAACAAGCCAATTCGGTTGGATACCATATTCTGCACCAAAATATAAATCACAATGGAAAAAAATTACAGTACGGTAGCTGGGAATATTCAACCTGATCCCCATAGAAACCATCTCCCCAGGACAGGGGCCACAGGACAAAAGGACCCATTTCCTGGGCCCTTGCTGCTCTCTGAGCTTAGCTGTTTTCTTGCAGATGTTTCATTGTCCAAATTAGGCAACATCATCAGTGCTAGAAGGGAATGGAGATTGGGGGGGAGGAGCAGGAGGAGGAGGAGGAAGAGGAAGAGGAGGAGAATTATGGAGTCCTTGATGATCTCTAAATTTGGTTGTTTTCTTGCAGAAGCTTCATTGTCCAAACTAGATAATATCATCAGTGCTAGAAGGGAATGGAGTTGGGGGGGGGGAGAGGAGGAGGAGGAAGGAAGAGGGGGAAGGGGGGAGGAAGGAGGAGGAGGAGAACTATGCGGTCCTTGATGCTCTCTAAATTTGGTTGTTTTATTGCAGGTGCTTCATTACCCAAACTGGGTAACATCATCAGTGCTAGAAAAGAATGGAGTTTGGGGGAGGGGAGGAGGAGGAGAATTATGATTGATGTTTGGTTGTTTCCTTGCAGACTCTTCATTACCCAAACTAGATAACATCATCAGCCCATTGCAGTGCACTGATCATGTTACCTAGACTGGGTAATGAAACGTCTACAAGATAACAAAGTTCAAAGAGCACCAAGAAGTATAGAATCTTAGGCCTGGAAGGGACCTTGGAGGTCTTCTAGTCCAACCCCCTTACCTAAGGCCTAATGATGGTCTTCATACCATCCTGGACAAATGAGTGTCCAATAAACACTACTGAGCGCTAAGCCAGAGTCCCCTTCTTTTTTTAACTCGAGCTTTTGCTCTTCGCTATCCTCCTTTCGCACAATGTTTAGCAGATGTTCCCATAACAGACCCCCCACCCCAATGAACAGCCAGGGAAAAAGGGAAATCTGACCAAGATAAACTGAATTGCACTGTTGAGGATTTGAAGCGTACAAGATATTTCTCAGTGTGTCGTGGAAAAATAGATCAGTGGAATAATGAACAAGACGAAGAAAGAAAGAAGAAGAAAAAGTGTTATCAAGGACCAAGCCTAGGGGAGTTAGAGAAGTTGAGCCCAAGCCAAGGGTGAGCCAAGGCCAACAGGACACACAGTAAAATTATATTGGATACTCCGGTATTAAAAAAGAGAACGTGTCAGCAAAGCCAGTCTCTATGAACTTACAAGGCTTGTATAATTAACTAGCCGATAACCCAGCATTGCCCCTGTATTTATTCGTAGGGGGGAAATGTCCAGACCAAATATAATTTCTAATGTTGGGTTTTCCCCCTTACCAGAGGGAGCCCCCTTGTGGAGTACTGTGAAGACGTTACCATGGCAACTCCATTGCGCTGTACAGGAGAAGCCATTTTATGATAGTACAGTAGAAGCCATTTTAGGGCATAACAGGCTGTATCTTAACAGAACACACACCCTGAGGGGTGTTAGGGGTGTCTTCCCCCCACAGTATTTTTCTCCAAAGAGTAAGTCATCTGTGTACCAAGTTTGGTTGAAATTGCTCAAGGTTCCAGAGTTATGCTGGAACACATACATACACACATACACACAGCCATTTATTTATTTATTTATTTATTTATTTATTTATTTATTTATTTATTATTTATTTATTTATTTATTTATTTATTTATTTATTTATATGATAGATAGATAGATAGATAGATAGATAGATAGACAGACAGACAGACAGATAGATATGATAGAGCTAGAGCTAGAGAGAGATAGAGAAAGAGAGAGAGAGAGAGAGAGAGATGGAGAGAGAGATGGAGGTAGGTAGGTAGGTAGGTAGAGGTAGAGGTAGAGGTAGAGGTAGAGGTAGAGGTAGAGGTAGAGGTAGAGGTAGAGGTAGAGGTAGAGGTAGAGGTAGAGGTAGATAGATGGATAGAGAGAGAGAGAAAGAGATAGAAAGAGATAGAGATAGATAGATAGATAGATAGATAGATAGATAGATAGATAGGTAGGTAGGTAGGTAGGTAGGTAGGTAGGTAGGTAGGTAGATAGGTAGATAGGTAGATAGGTAGATAGGTAGATAGGTAGATTGGTAGATAGGTAGATAGGTAGATAGGTAGATAGGTAGATAGGTAGATAGGTAGATAGGTAGATAGGTAGATAGGTAGATAGGTAGATAGGAGAGAGAGGGAGAGAGAGATGTAGGATAGTAAAAGAAGAGATTCTCTCTCTCTCTGTGTCCCTCCCTCCCTCCCCCCCTCTCTCTCCAGGAAAGGAGATAAATTTAAACCAAACCAAGCAGAAGCAGGGGAAGGAGAGGGGGAGACATGCACACACACACACACACACACACACACACACACACACAATAGGAGATATCTTGTGGAAATAATATCTGGAGACAAATACAGTAAACCAGAAAAAGTCCGTTCGAAAATCCACTTAAGAAATGAAGGCAATTTATTGCTGAAGACAAACCACCCTGAAGCTGCTGTCTCCAGATGGGTTGGAAATATAATCCATGAAATTCATGGCTAGCTTAAATTATTATGATGATTATTTAAAAAGCGCAGACTCATTAGAGTTGCACCAGCTGGAATTTCCCCAACAATGGTTCTGGGGCCCCCAGAATTTCTGAGTTGGGTACCATATCAATTGAATGATAGATGAATAAATAAACAGACAGAGGGTCAGGCAAAAAATAAAAGGGAAAAGAAACAGCCCATCCATCTAGGACAGGCCATAAAGCACCTGGCAAGGACTCCTAGATGCGCTTTCATTGCTGTAGGATCCATTATTGTAGAGGTCTGCCCAAGTTCCTCTTTTATACCAAACAGAATCGAGAGAATTATTTTGACTTTCTTTCACATCTTATATAGGATTTTTCAAAATGACCATCAGCTCATTAGTATTTCTTATGCAATAATTAAGACGCTCTGATGCTAAGGAGTTCTACTCCCCCACCCCACCTGAAAAGAACTCTGTTCCAACTGCCAGTTGCCTCACATTCCGTTACCTCAGTTCAAACTGGCAGACGTTCCACTTCTTCACTCAGGAGCGGTCTTGGGCTTCTTACAGTACTAAACGTTGGTACCTCACCAAAATATCTACGCCTTCCACCTATGGAACTGCTTCCAGAGTCAAGGCGGCAGGAGCGATATTCCCATATGTGTTTCCATCACCGACCACCACTGAGCCAACAGATTGAACCAGAGTGAACCAGATTTCTCCTGCATTGCCCGATCATATAGTTTCATTGTAAAGCACGGGTATCCAGTTAGTACTTTAAATATAGAGTGAGGGTGAGAGTGAGAGTGAGAGTGAGAGTGAGAGTGAGAGTGAGAGTGAGAGAGAGAGAGAGAGAGAGAGAGAGAGAGAGAGAGAGAGAGAGAGAGAGAGAAGGAGGTAGATTGAGAGAGAAATGACAATGATGAAGAAGATGAGATAGGTAGGTAGGTATGGAGAGAGAGGGAGAGAGAGAAATAGAAAGAGAGAAATAGAGATAGAGAGAGAGAGAGAGAGAGAGAGCTAGATAGATATAGATAGAGAGAAATAGAGAGAAATAGAGAGAGAGAAATAGAAATAGATAGAGAAAGAGAGAGAGGGAGAGAGAGATAGAGATAGATAGATATAGATAGAAATAGAGAGAAATAGAGAGAGAGAAATAGAAATAGATAGATATAGATAGAGAGAAATAGAGAGAAATAGAGAGAGAGAAATAGAAATAGAGAAAGAGAGAGGGAGAGAGAGATAGAGATAGATAGATATAGATAGATAGAAATAGAGAGAGAGAGAAATAGATAGATAGATAGATAGATAGATAGATAGATAGATAGATAGATGGATGGATGGATGGATGGATGGATGGATGGATGGATGGATGGATGGATGGATGGATGGATGGATGGATGGATATAGATGATAATAGGGGAGAGGGAGGGAGGGAGAGAGAGAAGGAGAGAGGCAAGGAGGGAGATTGAGAGAGAGATGATGAAGAAGATGATACAGATAGATAGATGAGATAGATAGATAGATAGATAGATAGATAGATAGATAGATAGATAGATAGATAGATAGATAGATAGATAGACAGAGAGAGAGAGAGAGAGATATGATTGATTGATGGAAGGATGGATATATATGATAGATGGGAGGGAGGGAGGGAGGGAGACAGAGGGGGGGTAGGTAGGTATCTGCGATCAGGAATAAGAGAGCAATTTGCTCCCCTTCTCTTGTCCCAACAAGAGACTATTTTTGCATATAGCCATTAAATAAACATTTTACTGAAATCCCCTGAAAGCTCAAACACCCAGTTTAAAACCTTCCTAACTGGCACTATCTGTAGACAATTTGCTTCTATTCCTCACACTAGAATTAAAAGCGATCGGAAATTTACATTGTTTTACATTTGTATTCAAAATGTAAAGCAAGTTTTTGTGTGTGTGTGCGCGTGCGCACACACACATGCATGCATACATACTGTATACACACACACACACACACACACGTATTACACACATATTATTCGGTCTTGAGCTCATTCAGTTGAGCTACAGAGCACACCTGATTAAACAACCACAACTAGGGACAACAACGTCAACAGGATGAAAAGGTTGTCATATAAATAGCTTTCGTTCAGCTGGAGAGCGAAAGGCTTTATTTTCTGGGTCAGAACTCAAAAGAAACAGTAATGCAAGGGGGTGGGGGGGAAAGAGAGCAGTAAGGAACATCAACCGAAACCTACGGCATCCAAAGCAAGATTATCTCAGCAATACCATCCCAGAGAAACAGCCGTGTTGATTTCCGCTTTTAAAGATACCCCGAGCGATGCTTGAATCGGGGCAAAGTTAGCATTAAAAAGGACAGGCCAGCTCAAACCAGCCTCTGAAGTGTGCTGCAAATCTGAAATAAGAATCGACAGGAAGCTGTTGCATTTGAAGTCTGCTGGTTAAGGAAAGCCAGCTGTTAAGACACAATTTAATTGCTCACCTATAAGGCAGCTAATGGCATCCCGAAAAATGAGATTGGAATAAATGTGCAGTAGAAACAAGGAAGGGGAAAAAATCCAGACCTAATGAATTCCATAACTGGTTGATTTAGGGATCTGGGACTCGTAGTTCTAATCCCTTCGGATGGCACCTGGGTGAGGAGGATTTTAATTCCCAAACCTAACCTTTCACTCTTTGCTTTTAGCCATTTGATTGCAAAAACTTGTTGTGGCCCGACAGCGGAGCTGGCAGCAGAGTCAGACAATGAGGAGAGTGGGGAGGAACCTGGGCCAGTCCTGGAGACTGGGGAAGGCTCAGATGAGGGCTTTGCATAGGAAGCAGAGAGTGGGCCAAAGCCATATGCTGGTTATCAGCTGCCTCCAGAGCTAGACAGCAGTGAGGCAGAAGAACGGCTGGAGCCTGTTCCCAGTGTGCATATGCGCAGAGCTGCCAGAAGAAAAGAACAGCTAAGAAATCAGGGTCGACTTGGGAGTAAGGCTACAAGTGGACGGTGAATGGCCCCTCCCATAGGAAATACAAGATGAGCGAAAGGGGAGTGGGCTTTTGCAGGAAACCATTCATTCATTCATTTCAGGAGTGTGAAGATCTGTCTGTGAATCTCAGAGACTCTGTGCCAAGTCTTTCCTTGCACAGCACTCTCATTTGGAAAATATTCACATGGCAGCTTTCCAAGCTAGATAAAGTCTGTGGTCATAACTTCAAGACTGTTTGCCAGGCCTTTGCTGAATGTGAATGAGAGGAATACACTTTCATTTAATAAAAGGGGTTTTGTTTGGACCAAGGAATCTGCTTCGTGCTTTTGGGGGAAAACCAGCAATCCCCTCTGTCCAAAATATGGACTTGGTTGTCTTCAAAAGTGTACCCTGTGTCTTTGAAATGCAGACTGCTGAATCTAGTCCTGATACGTTTGTTCTCCCATGTTGTGCCATGTGTTTATGAAGTGGTTGTTTTGTTTCCCCAATGTAATGATCTACACATGCCTCACTGCATTGTAGTGTAAAAAAAAGCGCCTTTGGGAAAACCATGACCTGGATGACTGAGAATCTCCATAGACCAGTGTTTCTCAACCTTGGCTACTTGAAGATGTCTGGACTTCAACTCCCAGAATTCCCCAGCCAGCGGATGCTGGCTGGGGAATTCTGGGAGTTGAAGTCCAGACATCTTCAAGTTGCCAAGGTTGAGAAACACTGCCATAGACCTTCCTCTGCATAGACTTTTAGCAATAAACCAGTTAAATTGGACCACATGTGGGCCTGATCTCCCCCCCCCCAACATAAAGGGTTGATTCAGAAGAAAGGTGCAGGCAGCCCAACCATTCAGAGTTGGACAGAGTTGAAAAATGTCATGTCCAGAATGCAGATATTCTGCGCTGCAGCCATCTACCCAACGTTGGCTTTTAAGACAATTGCAAAGAAATAAATTAGCAAGCCAGGATATATAACTGCCTCCGATATTGCATCAAGATGCCCGGATATTGAGCGGAAGAGTTACTACCGCTGTTTCATTTCAAGTAGTTTGGAGAAGATCTGGGACTCTCTTCTGGATTCATTAAACGACCCTTAATGTAAGGCGAGCGGGAGAGAAGGCGCTTCGTGCCAAAAATCAGAGGATCTTGCACAGCTCATCAACCGACAACAGCAGAGAAGAGGCCTGGGAATCAAGTAGCTGCAAAATTTAGTGGATTAAATTTCCTCTTGCTACATCAGCTAAGTTCTCGCTGGCACCTTTAATATCTCCTCTGAAGCAACTTTGGATGGCATTTCCAAAAGAGAAGTGAAATAGTAGCTGACTCATTCTGTTTTACTTTTGCTACCTTCCTGCCTTCCAAAATGGCAACTACAGAGGTATATGCATTTAAAATTGTGGTTGTTACTCTGATCGTTGTTACTATTATTGCTGCAAAGTGCAGTGTCAGAGTGTGACACATAGAGGGTTGTAGCATGAAACTTCCTCCCTTACACAAGGAGTCTATGACAACCCACTGCAGCCAACTCATGGCTAACTTGCCATGGGACAACTCACTATGAGATAAGAGTTACAATAATATCGAAGAAATAGTGGAATAGCATAGCATAGCATAGCATAGCATAGCATAGCATAGCATAGCATAGAACCTTGGAGGTCTTCTAGTCCAGCCCCCAGCTCAAGCAGGAGATCCTATACCAGTGATGGCGAACCTTTTTTGGCTCACGTGCCAAAAGCCGGGAGAGCGCAGGGGGGGTCATTCGTGGGTGTGCCACACCCATAATGCAATGCGCGACCCCAGCGTGCATGTGCACATGCCAAGCGTTCTCCCCATTTTCTGCATGCTGTTTTCATCCTCCCCAGGCTCCAGAGGCTTTATAGGAGCCCGGGGAGGGCTAAAACAGCCTTCTGGAGCTTCCCTGAAGCCTCCAGAGCGCAAACAAAACGCCCCTATGGACAAACTGGAAATTCAGGAATGAAATTCTGGTTTGCTCGTAGGGCCGGTTGTAGCTCTCTGGAGCCTTCAGGGACCTTCAGGAGGCTTCCCTGAAGGCTCCGGAGGATGAAAAACGGCCCTACAGACAAACTGGAAATTTGGGAACGGACTTCCGGTTTGCTCATAGGGTTGTTCTCTGCCCTCCAGAGCCTTCAGGGAAGCTTCTGGAAGGCCTGTGAGGGATCCGGAAGGCTAAAACCAGCCCTACAAGCAAACCGGAAGTCTGTTCCTGAATTTCTGGTTTGCCCTCAGGGCCAGATTTTTTGCGCTCCGGAGGCATCAGGAAAGCTCCTAAATCCTTTGGAGGTCCTCACATGTCCTGACAAATGGCTGTGTGGCACGTGTGCCATAGGTTCGCCACCCTGGTCCTATACCATTTCAGACAGGACTGTTGACTGTTCAGGACTCTTCTTAAAAATATCCGGTGATGGGAGTGCCCACAATTTCTGGTGGCAAGCTGTTCCACTGGTTAATTGTCCTCACTGTTAGGAAGTTTCTTCTTAATTCCATGTTGCTTCTCTTGTTGATCAGTTTTCACGCATTGTTTCTCGTCCTGCCTTCTGATGCTTTGGAGAATAATTTGGTCCCCTCTCCTTTGTGGCAGTCCCTCAAATACTGGAAGACTGCTATCATGTCACCCCTAATTCCTTTCTTTAGACTAACCAAACCCAAATCCTGCAGCTATTCTTCTCTGCACTTTTTCCAAAGTCTCAACATCTTTTTATAGCATGGTGACCAAAACTGGAGGCAGTATTCCAGGGGTGGCTTTACTAAGGCTTTATAAAGCGTTACCAAAACTTCACGTGATTTTGATTATCTGTGTCTGTTTATACAACCAAGCATTGTATTACACTTTTTTGGCTGCTGCCACACGCTGTTGGCTCATGTTTAAAGGATCGTCCCACCCGTACTCAGTTAATCAAAGAGTCTCTACCAATGGACTAAGCAGAACTCGGACAGAGAACCAGCAGGCTATATTTCATCCCATAAATCTTGAGATATAGCGTAACCGTGTGTCAGATCCAGGGGTGGGTTCCCATGCAAACCGATACCGGCTTGCATGCTGCTCGCGCATGCAGTTTGTCTAAATGATTGTGTGCATGTGCGAAGACCATTAAAAGCTAATAAAAAAGATGCCAGCAATGGCAACGGAGACCAGGGAACTGTTTCGGGGGCGTGGCCAGCCTGGGTTGCTGCCGGTTCTGCAACCCAGACCAGATTACCACTACCAGTTCTGCTGAACCAGGCTGAACTGGGAGCAATCCACCTCTGGCCAGATCCACCAGCTTCTGCTTGGCCCCTTGCCAGCGTTCTGCCATTCATCGGGGAAAGGAGGGAGGAACAAGTAGGCAATAAAAAAGCTGCATACTTTTATTATGGGAATTAGGGAGGAGGGAATCGACAATTGAGGAAGAACAGTTTGGAATCCCGTTCCTGCTGGCACTCTGGAATCTCCAAGGCGTTTGCCCTGAGTGCGGAAATTCACCAGCCCAAGCATCGCTGTGTTTGTTACAACATTGTGGTGGTGCTGGATTGGCTACGCCTGACCGGACCGGGGGGTGGGGCTAGGGAAAACCAGGGGTTTTAATTCTGCATTCCTGCGTAGGGATTTTTAGATTCCTCTCGACTCACCTGCAATCAGCATCTCTTGGTAAAATTGCCTCACTTCAAATGGAGTCAAGAGTTTCACTTCCCTAATGGCACTGATTCCCTAAGGGATCAGTGAGGGGCAGGTCTGACACCAGTGGTGGATTCCTACCAGTTTGGACTGGTTGGGGCAAACCGGTATTGGTTTGGCGGCCTGGGATGCTGAAACCAGCAGCAACTCCGGCCACGCCCCCAAACTGGTTCTCTTCCAAGATCCCTTCCATCTTGTTTTTTGCTTCTGCGCACACGCAGAGCAATTTTTATTACACAGCACATGTGCATGTGGGTGGGTGACTCCCGGAACCCACCAGTCTGACATCCTGCTTGGATGAAACCAATGCATCATTCAGGGAGTCCAGTGAAATGATTTCTGATGCACAAAACAGAACCAAAGCTTCTGGAATACCTCCCCCCCCCCCCCGGAATAATTCATTTTATTGCAATGCATTTCTGTATCCAGTTGCTCTCTGGGGTCAATCATTCTTGTTAGAGCAAGATAGCAGAATTCCTGGTAACCATTGACTTACGACCACAACGGACTCCAAAATTTCTGCTGCTAAGTGAGACATTTGTGAAGTCAATTTTGCCCTCTTTTATAACCTTTCCTTGCCACAGTTATTAAGCAAATCACTGCAGTTATTAAGTGAGTAACATGGTTGTTAAGTGAATCTGCTTTCCCATGGAATTTGCTTCTCAAGAAGGTCACAAAAGAGGATTACGTGACCTTCTGGGACACTGCAGCTGTAATAAATGTGAGTCAATTGCCAAGCATCTGCATTTTGATCAGGTAACCACAGGATTGTTGCAACGGTTGTTTGAAAAACGGTTATAACTCACTTTTTGGTGCCATTATGACTTTGAACAATCATTAAATGAACTGTGGGGTGCTCATCAGGCGAGACTACTAGTCAAACTGGGTGCTTTTTGCTTGCAGGGGGTTGGACTAGATGACCTCTAATGTTCCTTCCAACTCTGTTATTCGGTAAGGGTCTGCTTCCTGAGCAGGGGGTTGGACTAGAGCAGTGTTTCTCAACCTTGGCAACTTGAAGATGTCTGGACTTCAACTCCCAAAATTCCCCAGCCAGCGAATGCTGGCTGGGGAATTCTGGAAGTTGAAGTCCAGACATCTTCAAGTTGCCAAGGTTGAGAAACACTGGACTAGAGGATCTCCAAGGTCCCTTCCAACTGTTATTCTGCTTTCTTAGAAAGGGCACTGAAGAACAATACGCTTTATTTGCTCAATGCATTTTTAAAACAACATTTTCTGATGGCTCTTTTTAAAATCACCAATGCAGCTAATCTATTTTGTTTAGTTCCAATTCTAACTGTTCTAAATGAAAATGCAAGGATTGGATCTGTCTCATCGGAATACTTTCTAAATACCATAGCATCAAAGTTCAGGGGATTCCTAAATGTTTTTCTGCCACCTTTCCAAAAATACTTTCCTAAAGTATTTTTTCTTTCAAACTGTTTCATTTTGAAACGTCCATTTGAAGCAATTCCATTTCAATTGCCTTCCCCAGCATCGGCCATCCAGCTGTGCTGGACTCCCACTGAAGCCAAAATCGGACACATCTGGCAGGCAATCTGGGTAGAAGGTGGATCTAAAGGACCATTTCAGTAAAAGTGGAATGCATTTTGAATTCTAACTATTTTTGCACACTGGCTTTTAGCAATGAAGTCTGGAGCCAAGATCATGTAAAAAAAAAAATTGGCATGGTGATGGTCCCCATAGACCATGACCCCCATGGTCCATACCAAAAGCCGCAGTGGCACAGTGGTTAGAATGCAGAACTGTAGGCTACTTCTGCTGACTGTCGGCTGCCTGCAATTTGGCAGTTCGAATCTCACCAGGCTCAAGGTTGATTCTGCCTTCCATCCTTCCAAGATGCGTAAAATGAGGAGCCAAATTGTTGGGGCAAGAGGCTGACTCTGTAAACCACTTAAGAGAGGTCTGTAAATCACTGTAAAGCAGTATATACATCTAAGGGCTATTGCTATTTTTGATGAATAACTAACATCTGCCTTGCAAATATGTGAAATTACTACCCTAAGCAGTAAGTGAAGCATACCAGGTGAAAAGGGAAACCAGAAAACTGCTGAGTTTTCCCAACATGTTTAATCTAATTATTAAATTCACATTTTCTGAGTTTCAATTGAACCATAGACTAACCAAGTAGTTTGCATTCACACAGCATTCAAAATCTTAAGGAACTAACCGGTGTAACCTTTAAAAATGTTATTGTCTGTCAAGAGGTTTGTAACTGAGCTAGTTAAGGTGTTTATTCAAATGGGGTGGGATAAAGTGGTTAGTGAATGTGATTGTGTGTCAAAGTTTAACAAACAGTATTTGAGGGGCTGCCACAGAGACGAGGGGGAGTCAACCTATTTTCCAAAGCACCTGAAGGCAGGACAAGAAACAACAGATGGAAGGAGAGAAGGAGAGAAGCAACTTGGAATTAAGGAGAAATTTTCTGACAGTGAGAACAATTAATCTGTGGAACGGGTTGCTTTCAGAAGCTGTGGGTGTCCCATCACTGGAGGTTTTTAAGAAGAGACTGAACGTCCACTTGTCTGGATTGGTATAGGGTCTCCTGCTTGAGTAGGGGGTTGGGTTAGATGATCTCCAAGGTCCCTTCCAACTCTGTTATTCTGTAATTCTGCCAGCAGTTTGATGCAAAATAACTGGGGCCACCAATCCTAAACAACATCAGAAAAGTTCACTGCACACACACACACACAAAAAAAAAAAACGGCCATAAATTCATTAGTCAAATGGGTTTTCAACATTATACAACCACATTCTTTGACATGGTAAGATTGAGAACTGAGGGAGAAAATGGCTTGCATTTCATAATTCTAGCAGGAAAAATGCACGTTCCTTCTTTATTGATGATATTGTCATCACTTGCGATTCCTAGCCCTCGGATCCATTAAACAAAGCAACAAGAAAATATTATTATCCTTTATTTCCAAAAGAAACTTTCTATGTAAATTATTTTCCTAGGAAATTCTCTTTTCTTTTCTTTTCCTTTTCTGAGACTTTCCAATACTAAAAACAAAACAAAAAACACCCAGCACTTCCTCTTTATATAACTTTTAACAAAATGTAATTCATTTGCATAAATCTTCCTGATATCAACTCCAAAAAGAAAAACTCGTATTTGATATGATTGAACATGCCAGATCTGTTCCGATCTGGGAAAGTGGAAAAATGATTCTCCCCCCCCCCCATTTCCCAGCTACATTCCAATAAATTGCAATTCCTACATGTCAGGAGGGAGTCCTAAAATATTAATTCCCAAAGTGGAGGGGAGAGAGAGGAAGAGGGGAATTTCTTCCCTCACTAGGGGAAATATCCGCCTCAGCCATTATTCTTCGCCCAGGATTCTCCTTTCCCTGCAAAGCAAGTTGGATTCTTCCTCCGTTTAATACTTTTAAGAGGAGGTGGAAAACTTCATCCGACTTGGCGAGGTGATGGTAAAACTTAACCGAAAGACGGAAAAGGTTTCTAGGAATTTCGAGGGCTGTTGGAACGTCGATGCAACTGGAGATATTATGGTTGGGGCATTGTGGCAATTGGCAGGGACCAAGTCGGGGGGGAGAAAGAGGACCTGACCCTCACACTCCCACCCACCCAATTGACTGCGATGGAGAAGGGGCTGGTCCAAAGCTTGAGGCTGTTTCTAAAAAAGGACCACACCTTCTCGAAGTCTTCAAGAAAGGCTGAGAAGACCCCCACAGTTCTCTCCAAGGAAGCCTTTTGCAGCTATTTTGCAACCTATCCACCCCTTAGGACTCCCCGATTTCGGAGCCAGGCTATTTTGGGGAGGGGGGTCTTTCTCCAGGATGGGGAGGAACATCTCCCCCAAAGCTCTGCAAAGATTCCTCTGGACCAACTCAGGGGCCACCATAACCCCCACCCCAAAACCTTGCCTCGTCCCCCAACGCTCTAAAAACTCCGGGGACGCCAGACTTGGCTCCCTCAAAGCCCCCTCATCTTCTCCTCCTCTTCCTCCCCAAAGACCGAGAAGCACGGCGATTCCGAGGCTCAGGATAGACTGCCGCCGCCGCTGGAGGCTCCACGCCAGGGTCTTCCCCAGGGAGACGCCGCACCTGCTAAAAAGGAGGGTCTCCCTTGGGACTGCCCCCCACCCGCCCCAAACAATGGGGGTCAGCAGAAAGGCTCGCGGCAGGGGGGGACAGCTGAGAAGCTGCATCCAGGGCCAGGTGAGGGCAGGCGGACAGGTAGGGTAGGCAGAGCCAAGGGCTCCGGGCATCTCCCACCCCCTGGCCCCCCGACTCACGTCCAGGATGACGGAGGTGCCCTTCTTCTGCTCGGGGCCGGCGGCGGCGGGTCCCTCGGGCAGCAGCTCCCGCTCGGGCAGGGGGCTCTTGGTGTCGCTCATCTTGGTGACCACCCAGCGCAGCAGCCCGTCCAGCCCTCTTCCTCCTCCTCCGCTCGGCGGCTGAGGCTGCTGGCGGAGCAGCCTGTGGACGCTCTCGCGGCAGTAGCGCGCTGCCTGCTCACACATCTTTCCCCGACGCCTTCATGCTGGAGCCGGGGGTATTCCCTTCCCCCCCCGGCTACCTCCGCGCCCAAGCCCACCCTTGCGCGCCCCCCGCAGGAGGCAGCCGGAGGCAGGCAGGCAGGCAAGCGGGCGGGCGGGCAGGACTGGCCCCGCCGAGGGGGGCGAGGGGGGAATTAAAAGGCGGAGGGGAGGGGGCGGGAGGGGGCGGGAGGGGGCGCGGCAGGCGGGTCTTGTCTCCCAGCCAGCCGGAGAAGGAGGAGAGGCGCGCCTGGGGAAGTAGGATGAGCCGCCGCCTGAAGTTTCCTAGGTACCAGGTTTTGGGGGGGCGGGAGGGGGGAGAATTGAAAAACCTAATGCCAAGAAAGAGGGGAAGGGGGGAGAGCAGGAAAGCAAGGAACTCCAGGCATCAATTGTCGGTAAGCATCACAACACAACACAACAACATAACACAATGTAACATAACATATAACATAACACTACACAACAACAACACAACATAGTCAACATCACAACGCAACATAACATAACCAACATAACATAATACAACACAACAACCTAAGGTCACATGACCAACATAACATCACAACATAACCGACATAACGTAAAGTAATGTAAGGTAACATAATGTAACACAACACAACATAACCAACATAACACAACACAACGTAGCATAACATCGCACTTACACTTATATACCACTTTGCAGTGTTTGCAAAGTCGGTATATTGCCACATTTTACCAACCTTGGAAGGATGAAAAGCTGTCAACCTATATATACGATTTTGTATTGCATTGTTACATACTATATAATTATATATAATTATATCATATCATATATATAGATCAAGAAGTCTGGATAGTGAACATTGCAATGCAGAAGAGAAGAGAGAGAACTGGAGAAAATCACAAACTACAAATACCTGCAAAAAGGAATAGAACGACTGTAGCGAAAGAAAGCAAAGAGCCTTCCTCAAGGCCACCCACAAATTGTGTCAAGGTGGGCACCTTCACGACACTTTGGCTCTGTTCTGAATGGGAAGCCAGGAGAAAAGTAAACAGGAGGCGGAAGGGGTGTTATGTACATTTGCCGCCTTGAGTTATTTATAAAGTAATAAAGGCGGAATAAACATCTAATAAATGCATGCATGAATGTGACACTTTTCCATGGAAGCTGTTGGAATTCACTGCTGATCTGCATTCTGAACCCTGGCAAAATCCCCCCCACCCCCAGAAGAAAAAATCTTCACAGGGTTGTTAGGACCCAAAGCCCTCCATCCACACCAACCTTCTCCAACTTGATGTTCTTCAGATGATCAGTGGTTTCTATATATCTGAAAAACTCCAGATAGTTTTTCAAGGAAAACTGAGATTTTTCCCTCTTTCCCTGACCTTTCCTCCCTCTCTTCCTTCCTTCCCTCCTTCCTTCTCTCCTTTCCTTCCTTTTCTCCCTTCCTTTTCTCCCTCTCTCCCTGTCCTTCATTCCTTCCTTCTCTCCCTCACCTTCCTTCCCTCCCTCCCTCCTATCCCTTCCTTCTCGCTCTCTCCGTCCTTCCTTCCCTCCTTTCCTTCCTTCCTTTCCTCCCTCTCTCCCTGTCCATTCCTTCCTTCCCTTCTCTTTCCTTCTCTCCCTCTCCTTCCTTCTCTCCCTCTCCTTCCTTTCTTCTCTCTCTCAACTTCCTTCTCTCCCTTTCCTTTCTTCCTTCCCTCCCTCCCTCCTGTCCTTCCTTACTTCCTTTTCTCCCTCTCCTTCCTTCCTTTTTTCTCTCCCTCTCCTTCCTTCCTTCCTTCCTTCCTTCCTTCCCAGTCCTAAAGCCCAGGATCTGTTTATTAGACACAGCTGAAAAAAGGACACTATAATCTAATATTAATCAGGAAAAAAAAATCTGCTAGTTCTCATTTATTTTGATGGAAGGAATTGTGGCTGATTCATTTTTTTCAAAGAGGGATATTTTTTCTGAGGGACAAATAGCCAAGGGCTGAGTGACAAAAAATTCTCAGAACTACAGAGTTCAGATTTTTCTCATTTCGCTCCATCTGTCTGCCGGAGAAATACAGGTAGTCCTCAACTTACAACAGTTCATTTAGTGACCATTTGACATTACAAAAGCACTGAAAAAGTGACATAGCCATTTTCACACATAACCATTGCAACATCCCCATGGTCACAATTCAGACGTTTTGGCAACTGACTCACATTTATGATGGTTGCAGCCTCCCTGGGATCCTCTTTTTGTGACCTTCAGAAAAGCAAAATCCATGGGGGAAAATGTGGTGATTCACATAACAACTGTGGCCAGAAAGGTCGTAAAATGGGATCGTAAAAAGTAGTAAAAGCTGTAAAAATCACCATCTCAATTTTGAGGCGCTATTATGGCCATAAATTGAGGACTAATAATACTCGATTTATATCTAGACAACATACTAAAAAGCAGAGACATTACCCTGCCAACAAAAGTCAAGGCTATGGTTTTCTGAGTTGCAATGGATGGCTGTGAAAGTTGGACCATAAGAAAGGCAGAGCCCCAAAGAATGGAGGCCTTTGAACTCTGGTGCTGGAGAAGACCCTGCGAGTCCCTTGGACTGCAAGGTGGTCCAACCAGTCAGTCCTAGAGGAGATCAACCCTGACTGCTCTTTAGAAGGCCAGATCCTGAAGAGGAAACTCAAAGACTTTGGCCACCTAATGAGAAGGAAAGACTCCCTGGAGAAGAGCCTCATGCTGGGAACGATGGAGGGCAAAAGAAGAAGAAGGGAAGGCAGAAAAGGAGATGGCTGGATGGAGTCACCGAAGCAGTAGGCGTGGGCTTAAATGGACTCCAGAGGATGGTAGAGGACAAGAAGGCCTGGAGGAAAGTTGTCCATGGGGTCACGATGGGTCGGACACAACTTCGCAAACTATACAATAACAAACTGTAGTCATACTTTTTCAGCCTTTTGATTCCCCCCAAAAAGGGGACAGAGAATTTCTAAGTATAGCTTCAGCCTCATCCTTCCCTCCATCTCGAAATATTTACCCAGTTTGCCTGATGCCTTTTAGGTCGAGGAAAAGTTGATATCTGCTAAGGTTCACTGAGAAGCCCCCACCCATTTTATCTCCCCCCCCCTGGGGATCAGCTAATCCCCTCCTCCCTCAGGCTCAGTGGGGAGATTTAACTAATTAAAGGCTTCCAGCAGGCTGAAGGATCCCTGCTCTTTGGAGGCAAATGTCAAAGCCAGAGAGAGCTTGGCTCCTATTTGCTAACAAACGGCAGAGTGTATCAAATGCTTGGGGGGGGGGGGGGGGTCACAGCCGCAACAGTGCATCAGAGCATTTAGCTAGGTAGAGGCAGAGATTGGGGTGGGGAGGGCTCTATAGGCAAAATCCAGTCTTTGCAAACCAATGCAATTCCGTTTCTGGATCCGGTTGGACACTTCGTCCAAATTCAATTCCAGCAAGCCATCAAAGCAACCTTCTGGATTTCTTCGGAACTCAGAATCGGTTTATCTGTGAAAGAACGGAAGCATCCAATCCGTAGGGAAGCAGTCAATGCAATTCAGCAGTTTTTGGCCAGTTCCAAGACTCAATCCAAGTGCTTCCAAATCCTTCCTTCCTTCTTTCCCAGTCCTTTCCTCCCTTTCTCCACTCCTTCCTTCTTTCCCTCCCTCTCTCTCCCTCTCTTCTTCCATCCTTCCCTCTCTCCCTCTCCTTCCTTCTCTCCCTCTCCCTTCTCCCCTCCTTCCTTCCTTCTCTCCCTTCCTTCCTTCCTTCTCTCCCTCTCCTTCCTTCCCTCTCTCCCTCTCCTTCCTTCCCTCTCTCTCTCTCCTTCCTCCCCTCTCTCCCTCTTTCCTTCCTTCCTTCACTCCCTCTTCTTTCATTCCTTCTCTCCCTCTCCTTCCTTCCTTCACTCTGTCTACCTCACCCTCCCTCCCTCCCTCCCTTCCCCTTTCCCCCATCTCTCCACTCTTTCCTTCCTTCCTCCCTCCCTCCTTTCCTCTCTCTCTCCCCCACATATTTTTGATCCAGAAAGAAGAAGTGGAGATAGGGCCAGGAAGAGGAAAACAGGTCTAATATGTGCCCCATCTAATGTTCTCATCAAATACTCTGACACTCATGTTTCAGCTATATCAGGATTTCTCAGCCTCAACCACTACAAGATGCAAGGGCTTCCACTCCACACCAGCTGGGGAATTCTGTGAGTTGAAGTTCATCCATCTTAATGTAGCTGAGGCTGACAAACACCAACTTTTCCAATTAATCAAAGCCGCCACAGGTATAAAGGCAGCTCGTGGGAGGGGCCCATTGGCTCTCCGTCGGTGCCAATAGACTGTGGTGCAATCTTTATGAAGGGAGACGGATCAAGAGAAAAAAATGGAAAGGGAAGAAATCAGGAAATAGGGCTTTTACGATGAACAATCAAAGTTGGGCATAATAAATGTCACATTTCTGCTATTTCTGCAACCCACCCAATTCCTTTCCTTCTCCAGATAAAGAGAAATTTTCTGCCAGGGAGATCAATCAGGCAGCAGAACAGCTTTTTTCCTAAGCTTGTAGGTGCTCCATCATTGGAGATTTTCAAAAATAGACAGGATAACAATTTGATGGGGCTCATATAAGGTCTACTACCTTGAGCAGGGGGTTGGACTAGAAGACCTCCAGGGTCCCTTCCAGCCCTAGGAGTCTATGTTCCATCCTCTCCCCGGGCTTGCCTTAGTTAATGCAAATCCCTTCACACACAAAACGTTTTGGAAGTCTCAGCCGCCTTGGGAAGAACACAGAGCTCACCAAAAGAAATTATCAAGTGAATAGAACCACGGAAAACTGGCTGTTGGAAGAGAGGAAAGATCATAGAAAAAAAGAGCAGAAAGTGGAGTGAAATAACAGAATAGCAGAGTTGGAAGGGATCTTGGAGGTTTTCTAGTCCAACCCCCTGCTTGTTCTGACCGAGGCTTCCTGAGAAAGCATAAATCTCAATCTTAGTTCCAAAAACCCTCTTTTATTTATACGGCTGTCAATTATGGTCATTCACAGTCCGCAGGGCTTCGCAAACAGTCTGTGAAGATTCCGACAGATGTCTGCTCGAGTTGCCACAGCCTTTCAGGGGAATGTTGGTAAGCACCCACCTTTCTCTCCCTTGGAATGCTGCCAGAGACCTCGTTGCCAAATGGGGAGCAAGGCCAAACAAGGCACAGAGTCAAACAGGACTTTTCAAAGCTTGAACTAACCAGATGAACTAATTGCTCCCTGCAAAAGCTCACGTCCCATTCGCTCCTCTTTTATGTCTTATGGGTGGGACCTGTTAGGTAAGCTCCCCGTTGGGAGAGCGAGTACGTTCAGAGAAGCGTTTGTGAGAGTTATTTTGGAGAACACACAAACCAGCATAGAGAGACACTGCAGTTTAAATAGGCTCAGAGTCCATCAAACAGTCCAAGTCATACATGGATAAGACAGTCAGTCATCAATGACTTTCAATTAAGGGATAATCCAAGTAACATAGTCCAGCATCATATAAACAATTCAGAACTCAAAGTTTGCTAGCAGTTGCAAAACTTACAATAGCTCACGGCACTCAGATCAGATCAGCACAGCATCTAACAAACAGAGAGCTAACAGTCGTTCTGGCTCCCTCTTATGGCCGATTGAGGAAAACAGCAACCAATCACATTTTACAGTATGATTTAAAGAAACAGGTACAACATTGTTACATGATTTCTATATTGCCAGCCCAACCGTTAGATTATATTCCTAACAGGACCAAGCATCTCCAAGCCTTACTCCCAAGTCGACCCTGTTTTCTTAATTGTTCTTGCCTGGCAGCTCTGCGCATGCGCACACTGGCTCCCGCTGTTCTTCTGCTTCACCAATGTCAGGCTCCGGAAGCAGCAAATAACTACCAGATGGCCTTGGCCCCCTCTCTGCCTCCGACGCAGAGCCCTCATCCGAGCCTTTCCCAAACTCCAGGACTGGCTCATGTTCTTCTCCAACCTCCTCACTGTCCAAATCTGCTGCCAGCTCTGCTGGTCGCTGGAGGGGCCACAACACTACTCAAACAGGAAGCCCTATACCAGATTTTCTGGCTGGGGGATTCTGGGAGTCGAAGTCCACCCATCTTAAAGTCGCCAAGATTGAGAAACACTGGGCTATATTATTTCAGACAAATGGTTATCTAATTTATTCAGATGCACGGTTATCCAATCTCTCCTTCCAGTGTTAGAGCAGCATGGCTGGCTGTGGGATTCTGGGAGTTGAAGTCCACCCATCTTAAAGTCGCCAAGATTGAGAAACACTGGGCTAAAGGATCAGGAAACTAGGTGCCACGTGAAGTGGCTGCAAGAACTCAGACCACAGAAAGCTCCCGTGGTATGTCTTGAGTTTTGCAACCATAGCTGACCTTTTGATCATCGGTTCTGCTAGATAACCTGCAAAGAGAAGATAACCCCTCCCCCAGCTGCTATCTCTCTTCCCCCCCACCCAGCATCACAAAACCTGACTCACAATGTTCCCACTGGGGAAAAAAATGTATTCTTTCCATCAACACAGCTCTCCCCGCCCCCCTCCCGCCCATCTCCAAATCACTGCCCCATTTCCAACAGCACAACAAATATCACAGCCACATTCTCTCCAAAGGCCTCTTTGCAAAAGAACAGCGCATCTCCGTTGAGGAAAAGAATAAAGGACAAACACACAAACAAGCCTTTAAGGATGGCTCAGCTAGGAAAACATGAAACCTCATCTTTTAAACAACAAAACAACGGGGGGGGGGAACATAAGTCCTTCTGAATTTTGTGCTTGAAGTCGGGGGGGGGGGGATGAAACGTTGACTTTGGGTTTTACAGATTAGACCGATAGATCTTTATAGGAATGGCTTGTTCGATTTCATGCGAATACCTCATTCTACGGCAACAGAGAGAGTTGGACATCAAAGCTTCTTTTTCTTAATCCTTTCTCACTTTTCTTCCCCCCACCATTGTTTTCCTATTTTCTTTTGTCTTTTGTATCTTATTTTATCTTATAATTCAATAAAATGTTAACAGAAAAAAGAGTGGAATAGCAGATTCTGTAGAGATTCTCAGCCATCCAGATCATGGTTATCCCAAAGGGGCTTTTCCAGGAGGCAACTGGACTTTCTTTCTTTTGAAGACGTTTTGCTTCTCACCCAAGCTTCTTCTTATCCGTTTCGCTTCTCATCCAAGATATTTCAGATAAGTGGCTGTCCAGTCTCTTCCTAAAAACCTCCATTAAATGTTCCATCAGGCTGCCATGAGGTCAAGTGTACACTGATCCAAAGAGCAGGTGTTGTTGTCTGCCCATCAACACAATCGCAAAGAACAGAAGCCACTAGATAGACCCATTTCCTCAGAGTGTCTCTGGATCTTCTTTTACCCATGCACGGTCTGGTCGATGATTTCCATACTTCCCAGCTGTGACTGACCCAGGTGGCAGCTCTCCTGTGCCTTCCAGCCAGTCTTGGTTCTTTGTAGTGATGAAAGAAATGTCCTTCTGGGTTTGGCCCCAAGTGGGGAAAAAGACACTGGAGACATGGAGGCTGCTTGGAAAGATGGTTTATTGATGGACAGGACCACATGGCTTGAGTCCTGAACAGAAAAGGTGATCACATGCTTCAATGTTGCGGGAGAAGAAGAGAATGGCTGAGGGAGGGGCTTGCTAGGTTTTTTATAACCTGTTCAGTCCCACCTCTCTGTTTCCTGTTCCTGTGTAAGAAGTGTATTCTGATTCGTTGTCAGACTCCCATGGGGCCATGCAGGGGCAACTCTATAGGCTGTGTTTTGAATCCAGGTTTGATTGAGTTCTCAGATGCCATGTGGTGCGTTGGGGCCGTTATCATGCTTTAATCCCATCCCCCTGTAGCTGAAGTGGAGAAGTCTTTATTATGTAAAGGGACTAGCTTGGCCTTCTTAATGGCCCATTGACAAAGTGGGGATGGGCAGGAAGCTACAGGAAGCTATTCTGTCTTTTAAAACAGGTTTCTTTCTTTTCACATCCAGAGAAATATTCTGCCTTTTCAATATTTCCTAGGATATTTCATTTTTCTGGGAGAGGGCTGGGTGATAACTTCCTACAGCAGCTTTGCATAGGTCCTAGAACAGGTGTCCTCAAACTTGGCAATTTTAAGACTTGTGGACTTCAACTCCCAGAATTCTCCAGCTGGCTGAAGAATTCTGGGAGTTGAAATCCACAAGTCTTAAAAGTTGCCAAGTTTGAAGACCTCTGTCCTAGAAGAACCCATGGATAGTAGGATCCATGGATCTAAGTCAATGGTTTTTTTTTCCCCTATCTTCCCTCACTTCTCTTTCCCCTTTCCCCTCCCTCCTCGCTGCTCTTTTATTTACTTTTGTATTTTGCATTTTATAATACTTTATAACCTAATTTAAAAAAATGTTTGGGTTGGAGGAAGAGGAAAACGTGAAATCTTAATGCTAAGATTTCATGTTAAAGAGGCTAAAAGAAATTCATGCTAAAAGAATGCTAAAAGGAGTTCAAGTTTTAGGCGGAAAGAAATTCATGATTTATGCCATTTTTGGAACATCAGGGTCTTTTCTTTCCCACCTCTGGGGCTGAAGCCCCGCACACCTGGGATATTTTTTTTTTAAGTTGCATTGCAATATTTTATCAATGCATGCATGCATTTCCAGCACGGGTGTATAGACACGGATGGCTTAAAAGCAGCAGCAGCATGCTGCAATTTCTTCATTAATATTTGAAATGTTCCACCTCGGAGTATTAATGCCGTCGAGATAAAAATCAAGGACAACAAGGATGAGAGCAAATAAATAAAGGAAGAGGTAAAGGGAGGCTTGCTCATTTCTGACATTGGCCTCAAATGTTTTATAAGTACCATTCTCTGCAAAATATTCTACTGTAAATCTTATCTATGTGCCTCTCTTTCTCCCATCAAAACTCCAGAAGAGAAGATAATAATTTTAAGATTGTACAGCCATCAAGAATAGTAGACTTTCTGGAGAATTTTTATTAATATAAGAATAATAGAATGATACAGATAATAATACAAAGTTATATTATTGTTGAATAGATATAGGATGATGCAATGAAATGTTATAATATAAATGAATCCAATATCCAGAATATATTTTCTTAAAATGAAGGAATAATAGTTATAGCCAGACAAGTGATGTACAATGATAATAATGTATACATATATAGTAGATGGATAATCTGTGATTTTATATATAATTGAAAGTGGGGAATTATGGAAAGGATGCACAAAAGCCTTGTAACCAAATGACATGCTGTATGTAATTGAAGAACGTTTTATGTTCTATGTTTTGTTTGTTTTTGTCTGCCCCAAAATTAAAATTTTTACCAAAAAAGAAAGAAAGAAAAGAATAGTAGATTTTCTATTTTATAACCCTTGTTCATTCTATACTGTGTTTTGGTATGTTGTTTCTGTGATCCATTTAAAAAAAATATTATATCCTTCTCTGATGTGAGGAGGAGGAGGAGGAGGAGGAGGAGGAGGAGGAGGAGGAGGAGGAGGAGGAGGAGAGAAGAAGAAGAAGAAGAAGAAGAAGAAGAAGAAGAAGAAGAAGAAGAAGAAGAAGAAGAAGAAGAAGAAGAAGAAGAAGAAGAAGAAGAAGACTTTATTGTCACTTAATGTCAGGGGTGGGTTCCTGCCAGTTCTGATCTCTTCCATAGAAGAAGTTCCACAAATCTACAGTGCCGTTTAGAACCGGTTCCAGCTCCCTCCGCCCGTCCGTCCGCACATCATCAAGATGAAAAGTGAGAGGAGGAATTCTGGGAGTTGAAGTCCACAAGTCTTAAAGCTGTCAAGTTTGAACACCCCTGGGGGTTTTTTTCCCTAAAGGGTTAGGGGTGCAGGGGTCTTGTAATTTGACGGCTTTAAGACTTGTGTGCTTCAAATGCCAGAGTTCCTGAGCCAACGTTTTGGTTACTAAGCAAGAGTGTTGTTAAGTGAGTTGGCCATGCCCACCCGGTCACATGGCTGCAAGCCACTCCCACCTGGTCACATGGCCAGCAAGCCACTCCCACAAAGCAGGCTACACCTACATAAGAGGTTCTAAAAAAATTTGAAACCCACCACTGCTTTATGTATATACACAGTATACCCATACAACAAAATTCACATAACACATAACAAAATAAGTGTAAATGCAGCTGGTTGCAGAGTGCCCAAAATGCAGTCACGTGACTAAAGGGTTATTTGGGGGGGGATGGCTGCCCATCAGAACTTCAGAAACAAGTCATAAGTAACCCTAAGGATGTTTGTTGCCATACTGAATGGCTGCTAAGCAACCAGTCAGAAGCAAGGAGGCAAATCCACTCAGTTCTCTGGCGAATTAATATTGCCAGAAATTTGTCATGTTTTTCCTCTTCCCTCCTCTTCCCTCTTTCCTTCCGTGCCATGCCTTTTTTTGAAGTCTGCCAGCAAGGACCGTGTTAATTGTAAGTCAGGAAATAACTTATGAAAAAGGTTTCAAATAAGGCAGTTATACAGGTAGCCTTTGAGTTACAGCATAAAAAAGATGTTGAGACTCTGGAAAGAGTGCAGAGAAGAGCAACCAAGATGATTAGGGGACTGGAGACTAAAACATAAGATGAACGGTTGAAGGAACTGGACACAGCTAGTCTAGAGAAGAGAAGGACTAGCGATGACATGATAGCAGTGTTCCAATACTTGAGGGGCTGCCACAGAGAGGAAAGGGTCAAGCTATTTTTCAAAGTACCTGAAGGCCAGACAAGGAATAATGGATGGAAACTGATCCAGGAGAGATTCAACCTGGAAATAAGGAATTTTCTGACAGTGAGAACAATCAACCAATGGAACAGAAGTTGCCTTCAGAAATTGTGGGAGCTTCATCACTGGAGGCTTCCAAGAAGGGACTGGACTGCCATCAGTCAGAAATAGTGTAGGGTCTCCTGCTTGGAGCGGGGGGGTTGGAGTAGATGACCTACAAGGTCCCTTCCAATTCTGTTAATCTGAATCTATCTAAGATGATCAAAAGCCTGGAGACTAAAACATGAAGAACGGTTGCAGGAACTGGGCATGGCTGGTCTAGGGAAGAGAAGTATCAGGGGAGACATGAGAGCAGTGCTCCAATACTTGAGGAGCTGCCACAGAGAGGAGGGGATCAAGCTATTCTCCAAGGCACCCAAAGGCCAGACAAGGAATAATGGATGGAAACTGATCAAGGAGAGATTCAACCTGGAAATAAGGAGGAACTTTCTGACAATGAGAACAATCAACCCATGGAACAGAAGTTGCCTTCAGAAGTTGTGGGAGCTTCATCACTGGAGGCTTTCAAGAAGAGACTGGACTGTCCTCTCTCAGAAATGGTGTATGGTCTCCTGCTTGGATGGGGGGGTTGGACTAGATGACCTACAAGGTCCCTTCCAACTCTGTTCATCTGTTCATCTGTTAATTCATTTAATGACCGTTCAAAGTTACGATGATACTGAAGAAGTGACTTATGATTGTTTTTCACCCTTATGACCGTTCTAGCATCCCTGTAGTCATGTGATCAAAATTCAGATGCTTGGCAACTGGCTCGTATTTATGGCGGTTGCAATGTTCTGGGGTCCGCTGTTGCGACCTTGTGATGAGCAAAGTCAACGGGGAAAACAGATTCTTAAGAACCGTGTTACTTAGTTAACAACTGCAGTGATTCACTTCACCACTGTGGCCAGAAAGGTCATAAAATGGGGCAAAACTCATTTAACGAACGTCACGTTTAGCAACATAAATTTTGGACTCAATTGTTGTCATAGGCCCAGGCCTACCTGTACCCTGTAGACTTTTCCTGGCTTTCAAAACCACATGGCTATTCTGTCAACCATGCATGTTAATGAAGAACATAATCAAGAGTTGTGATTTGTACCAAAGTCATCTTCAGTCCAGTAGACAGCTGCAAATTCCTCTTGGCCCAATTTCTTAGATTATTTCTCATTTATAATTAAGTCCCACGGATCGCATTCACCAAGGTTTTTATGCAGTAAAGTAAGCTTGCTGTTATGGCCTGCCAGCAGAGCTCAGACAATGAGAAGGTTGAGGAGGAACTTGGGCCAGTTCTGGAGTTTGGAGAAGGCTCTGATGGATGTTTTGCATCAGAGGCAGAGATAAGAGTCAGGGCCATCTGACATTTCCCAGCCACCAGAGAGGCAGCTGCCTTTGGAAGCTGAGATGAGTGAGGAGGAAGAACAGCTGGGGCCTGTTCCAGATGCACGTATGTATGGAGCAGTGAGGAGAGGGGAACAACGGAGGACAAGGAGTGACTCGGGAAGCAAAGCACACATGGACGCTGAATGCTCCCTTCTGACTGGGAAATAAATAGAAGGAACGTTGTCGTAGGAGACAACAGTTCGTATTTCTGAAGAGTTTGCTCGTTGTGTTTCGTGCCACAAAGACTGCTTGTCAGAACTTAATTTGCAGCAGAATTTAATTTTCAGCCTTTCGGCTGGGAGTTCACACCTGGCAATTATCCCAAGTACCTGATAAGGTCAGTACTGCAGTTAACTCCTTGCCGGGACTTTTTGGTGCGTGAATGCAATTAATCCACAAGAGGCGAATAAAGAGGGGCAAGGATTTCATGACATGGAGTCCGTTTCTTGCTTCTGCTAAGGCTGGGTCAGAAAACGTGGTTGGTGTCAATCTCAGTTTCTTTGCTGGGGCTTAGTGTGTGGTGTAAACCTGTCCAGTCTGGGTAATTCAAGGTTTATGGCATTGGGCAGCCCCAGACAAAGTTGCTTTCTAATTATGCAATTAAAACCCAAATTATCCAGTAATCAAGTTACTTATTTTGCACGAACCAAGTTTATGGCTTGGTAAGTTTTGCAAAGCAGAAAAGAAAGAAAAAAAAAGGGGGGGAACCGCCCACTGTCCCTATCTGCATGTTGCCAGACTACGATAAACAGCTTACTTCCACCATCTGGGAATTCTGGTCTAATTATCTACATTATTATCTTGCCAACTTAACAAAACTTAAACTGAAAATGGCAAAGCTCCGTGATTCACAGCCCTGCTTGTGGTTGCTGCACGAGATGAGGGGAGGGGAGGTTGGGGATTCTGGGGAAGAGGCAAATAGATGACTGGGACCAGAACAACCTTCTGGCAGGGCCTGGAGCCTCGTGGCTTCTCACGTGTCTTCAGCTGACGCAGAACAAGAGGAGGAGGAGGAGGAGAAATTGTGTGATTATTCACAGGCTTCCTGGAGGGGAATAGATACAAACATTCAGCTTTGGGATGAGCCACCAAAGGAACCAAAGGAGGAGGAGAAGCTGCCTCATCTCCAGGAGAAGAAGAAAGGGAAAAGCGGAAAGGAGAAGGAGGATGAGAAGGGGAAGGAGGAGGAAGAGGAGGGGAATGGAAGGGGAAGGAGAAGGTAGGAGGAGGATGAGAAGGGGAAGGAGGAAGAGGAGGGAAAGGAGAAGGAGGAAGAGGGGGAGGGAAGGAGGGGAAGAAGAGGAGGAGGGGAAGGGGAAGGAGAAGGTAGGAGGAGGATGAGAAGGGGAAGGAGGAAGGAGGAAGAGGAGGAGAAGGAGAAGGAAGAGGAGGGGAAGGGAAGGAAGAAGAAGGAGGGGAAGGAAGGGGAAAGAGGAAAGGAGAAGGAGACGGGGAAAGGGGAAGGTGGAGGAGTAGAGAAGTGGAAGGGAAGCCAAAGGAGGGAAAGTAGAAAGGGAAAGAGAAGGGGAAGAAGGAAGGAGAGGGGAGGAAAACGAGGAGGAGAAGGGGAAAGGGAAGGAGGTACCTTTAGGAAATGGGAGATGGGCTCCTTTATCAAGCCAGGATGCAGATACAAAGATGAAAAGTCACCTTAGCTTAGAACAGGGGTGTCCAAATGCTGGCTTTAGGCTCCATTTGGGGTCCATGCTGGCTGGGGAATTCTGGGAGTTGAAGTCCACAAGTCTTAAAAGTTCCCAAGTTTGGACACCCCTGGCTTAGAACCTTAATCTTAATCATGGGGTTTTGCTTCTTTAGCCGAGGAACAAAGCTAAGGTGTGACTTTAGGACTCTAGAGGTGAGCCCAAAGCTAAATGGCAAAATTAGGCTTTGGAAGGCCTTCTGGAAGGCCAAAAGGTGGGGAGCAGTTCTCACCTCCAGGGGGGTAGATCGTTTCAGAGTCGGGGCTGCAGCAGAAAAGGCCCTGCTCCTGGACCCTGCCCGACAAAATGGTTTAGCAGACGGGGTCCAATGCAGACTCTTCTGCTGGCCGCCTGGGGCAAGGTAGTCCCATTGTGGTGAGCCAGCTCCTCAGATACCCTGAACCCCAACATATGAGGCTTTTGAGGTAACAACCAACACCTTGAACTGGAGCCGGAAACAAACTGGTAACCAACACATTTCATGACCCTGCTGTCTTACACAAGTAGTCCCCGGCTTACAACAGTCCATTTAGTGACCACTGGAAGTTGCAACAGCACGGGAAAAAGCGACTTACGACCGTTTCCACACTTACAACCATTGTAACCAACCCCTTCAAGTGACTCATATTTATGACGGTTGCAGCATCCCGGGGTCACAGGTTCCCCTTTTGCAACAAGCCAAGTCAATGGGGGGAAGCCAGATTCAATTAACAACCGTGTGACTAAGTTGACAATGGTCGCGATTCACTTAACGGCTGTGGCACGAAAGGTCGTGAAACAAGGCAAAATTCACTTAACCAAAGTCTTGCTTATAGCCACAGAAATTTGGGGCTAGAGGCTGCCAGAACTTTGCACGCCGATGGTGCATTTTGCATCAAATGCACCTTCCAAATACTTTTTCAGGGCAGCCCCACATAGAACACATTGAATCCGAATCCAGCTGGAAGGGACTTTGGAAGTCTCCTTATTGATGGTGCCAATGATATTTCTTCCTTCCAAAACTCTTTGCTGCCATCCAGTGGTTGCAAAAATAGACGTTCAAATTTATTTTATTAATTTGCCAACAAGTACAAGGAAACAAGTAGGAAAACACATGAAAAAAATGGCACAAATAAATGGATATAAATAAGCAAAACACAGCCGTAAACACATAAAAAGTGTACATATAAATGGGGACAGTAGGACAGCGAGGGTAGGCATGCTGGTGTACTTATGCATGCCCCCTTAGGGACCTCTTAAGAAACGCGTAAGATCCACAGTAGACATCTTAAGGTAAAAGGTATGGAGGTTAGAGGAACTAAAAATAGGATCAGGTAGGGTGTTCCACACATTTACTGCTCTATTGCTGAAATTGTTTTTCCTGCAATCAAGATCAGAATGGATTCCATTGAGTTTGTCTCTATGAGTATGAGTATGAGTAGTTTATTTATATGCCACCCTTTTCCCTGGGGGGACTCAGGGCGGCTCACAATTCGGAAGGAAGGGAGGACAAACAAATTAACATATAAGACAGTACATCATTAAAAGCACAACATTCATACAATTCGGGTGGGTTGTGGTCTTTAACCCCAGGCCTGACGGGACAGCCAGATTTTAAGGGCTATGCGGAAGGTCTGGAGGGTGGTGAGGGTACGAATCTCCACGGGGAGATTGTTCCATAGGGTCGGAGCTGCCACCGAGAAGGCTCTCCTCCGCGTGGTTGCCAGTCGACATTGACCGGCAGATGGAACTCTATCGAGAGCCCTTGTGTTATTGCAGTGGAAGTAAAAGTAGCCATCAACAGGTAGGACGTTGTGGCAGATTATCTTGTGTACTAAGCTCAGGTTGGAATGTAGACGGTGTAGTTCAAGGTTATTTCCCCTTTCCTTCATAGAGGGGAAAAGCTTTCCTCTTGCAACCCCTTAATTCGGGGTAGAGCATCTGCCTATCCCAGGTCCTTTGGGAATAATCCGATAGGTGGATAAAAATGTCAAACCCAGTCTAAACATCTGGCCGACTGTGTAACAAACAGCAGCAAAATGAGAACCAATATCCAACAGCAGCAAAATTTAAGTTTCTGTCGTCCTCCCCTCTGAATTTAGGCCACAATATTTTTCTATGACGTTTGGCTTCCTTGATACTCTTCTGTCAAAATGTTACCAAGTGTTTTGATTGACTGAAGCTCATCTTCCTTCCAATTCTAACCGCTTAGGGCTGTTCACTAATTGCTGTTTCCCAAATTAGCTAGCAAACTATAGGACTATGCCAGAGTGTCAGAGTATATTGCCCTCTTAATGGCTATGCACACGTAATTATAAACTAAGTAGATCGTGCCTCATCTAATATACCCGTGATGGCAAACTTATGGCACGCGTGCCACAGGGGGTCCACGGAGCCCTCTCTGCAGGCACATGAGCCCTTGCCCAGCTCAGCTCCACCGCACATGTGCGCAAGCTTCCCACTGGCCAGTTGGTTTTCGGGTGTCTGCTGTGCATGTGGGAGATGCATGCGTGGGGGGGCGAGGCATGCAGGGAGGATTGCATGTGTATGCTGTGGATTGTTCAGGGGTCGCACGGGGGGGACACGTGCATGTCTGGGCAGTGGGGCGTATGGGGGATGTATTATGGGTGTGCACATGCCTTTGGCATGCAACAACAAAAAGGCTAGCCATCAGTGTAATATACCATTGCTAACGTTGAAACCAAAATCTTGTTATTTCCTTGACGCAAATTGAACTATGTAAACATTATTATTATTAATATAACCCTAAAAACTATTTTTTATAAGAAGTGGAATTCTAATAGAACAAGTTGTGGGTCAATCAAACTCTGGACCAATTATGTGCCACGCACTAAATATCACAGTACTATTTGTGCAGTTGGTAGCAATAACAAGATTCAACGTTGAATTAGATCAGGGGTGCATTTAAGACCTGTGGACTTCAACTCCCAGAATTCCCCAGCCAGCCATACTGTCCACACGTTGACAAGGCTGGACAATCCAACTCTGTACAAAGTGGAAGAAAATCAATCAACCTCACTTTGAGAGGGAGCTGTCCAGCCTCCACGGATAGTCTTCATTTAATTATTGTCTGTAGTTACAACAGGGATGAAAAGTAACCAGTTCTTGCATTTACTACCTTGGCAGATCTGTAAAGCAGAGGAAAGCTTTGTAAGATGGGAAGCACAGTTGTGGTTTCACTTAATGCCTGCTTTGCTTTATGACCGAGGTGCAGGTCCCAACTGCGATCACTCAACAAGAACCACCTTTATTGGAAACCTTGAGAGATGAATGTGGAGGGAGCTTGGTCAATATAAAGAAAAATGCACTAGGCAGATTTTGCAAAGAGTAGCCACAACAAAGCAGAAACCGAAAATGAAATTTCAACTGAACTAAAATGTTGACATGGCCAATGTAGTCTCTAGCTCACTCTTTTTCAAACTTGGTAGTTTAAAGATGTGTGATTTCAACTCCTTCCTTCCTTCCTTCTTTCCTTCTTTCATTCCTCTATTGTCTCTCCTCCCACCCTCCCTTCTTCTATTCTATTTCCTTCGTTCCTTCATTCCTTCGTTCTTTCGTTCCTTCGTTCGTTCCTTCCTTCCTTCCTTCCTTCCTTCCTTCCTTCCTTCCTTCCTTCCTTCCTTCCTTCCTTCTTCAGGACGGAAGGATCACCACTTCTGATTCACTCTTGCCAGCAAACTTTAAAGCTTTTTTTTTCCAGCCCAGCTGGTAAAAATCCTGTCAAGTGAAGAGGAAATTGCAACTAGAACAAATTAGAGAAGATTCTATACTTTGCTTACTTCAGCATGTCTGTCATAAATATTTCAATTCCATGTGAACAGTTGCCATTTTTAAACAGGCACTAAACAACCTGTGACTTGTTGGATTCTTTTTTCAGATATATTTTCTTAACTTAAAGAGAAAAATAGAATGACTCTGGCTAATGGGAATGGACTTTCGACTTCCTGCTGGCTGCCCCATTGCTTTACATTGGAAATTGGGATCATGTGACAGTGAGGAAGCTGCAGTGGGCCAGAACTTTGCAAATAGTCTAACACAGGGGTCCCCAATGCTCCATGGACCAGCATTGGGCTGCAGCCTGCCAGAAACTGGCCCATGCAAAGTGAAACCCCATCTATGGGATTCAGGCAGCATGTGGGAGATCAAGGAGAGATTCAACTGTGAAATAAGGAGGAATTTTCTGACAGTGAGAACAATCGACCAATGGAACAGAAGTTGCCTTCAGAGGTTGTGGGAGCTTCATCACTGGAGGTTTTTAAGAAGAGACTGGGCTGCCATCTGTCAGAAATGGTGTAGGGTCTCATGCTTGGGGGGGGGGGGGGTTGGACTAGATGACTTCCAAGGTCCCCTCCAACTCTGTTAATCTGTTAACCACATTCCCTCTGGTCCACAGAAAAAAAAACACCCCTAAGTACCTTTCCCTGGTGCCCAAAATTTTGGAAGCAGCTGGTCTAAAGATTCTTGAAATTTCAACTCTACAGGACTAACAGGCTCTGGATTTTGTACACATTCTTTAAGTTATAAAGATCTGAGGCGCCTTGAATCAAAAACTGTTTTGCCATCATGAACTGTTGGTTGCAAATGGATACACACAATAAGACTTTCGATAGTAGGCAGAGAATAAAAATGTTGATCAATAGTCTATAGTCGTGATGGCAAACCTATGGCAGGCGGGCCACAGGTGGCACCTGGAGCCATTTGTCATGCCAGGCGGTGCCCTTTCAGCTCCAGCGCACATGCGCACACTGGCCCGCTTATTTGGGTCTTCTTTTTCAGCTGTTTTTTGCCCTCTGGGCAACCTGGAAGTTCGGGTTGCCCAGGTGACTTCCAGTGTGCCCATAGTGCTGTCTTTCGCTCTCCAGAGGTCCGGAAAACGAAAAAGAGCACCACGGACAAACTGGAAGTCACTGTTTCCGAACTTCCGGATTGCCCGTAGGGGAGGCGGGGGAGGCTGTTTTCACCCTCCCCAGGCTCCTAGAAAGCCTCTGGAGCCTGGTGAGGGCAAAAAAAGCAGGGGGCGAGGCCACTGGTCACGCATGCATGTGCAGGGGGGATCGCACACATAGCATTATAGGTAGGGGCACACCCGCGCGCGACCTCCCTGCGCTCCCCCTGCTTTTGGTACGCGATCCAAAAAAGGTTAGCCATCACTTGTCTATAGCCACTAGAGGGAGCTTTTCTCCAATATTGCATTGGAGAAATGAGACCTTAAATCCCCACCATGTAAAATAAAAATACAGCCCACAAACTTTGCAAGGAAAGGCTGTAAAAATGTTATAAGGCGATTTCGCTGGATTTAGTCATTCAAGTCAAGACTGCCACTGAATTTTGTCAGTTAATAAGTGGATGAGAGTCTTGTGCCACTGGGCAGGCTAACCTACTCGCCATAAAACAAGTTTCTGCAACTTCAGCAGCAAACTGGAGAGTTTTTTCTCCTTCCCAACCTTCCACACTGAAAATCTGCAATTTTAGACATGAATTCTGATTGGTTCCAATCAGGGGAAAAAATTGGAAAGCTAGAAAAAATGCGGCTAAGGTTTTCCTTATATCCCCATTGCAAAAAATTGGGCCAATCACTGAAGGATAAGATGTGGTCCCTTGTGATAGGAAGTTAGCACTCAATCCTCTCCTAGGAAAATGAGGCAGAATATTATATTTTTCCTAAAGGAGAAACATGTTTCTAAAGACATTAACTCAGAGCCTCATCTCCCTGCGTCCATTCCCACAAATGCCCGAAGATATTTTGGTGCCAACCTATCTACAAGACAAAGGACATGGTCCTCAGGGTGGGTCAGATTAGCCCTCATTCTCTTTACTATACTCTTTAGTAAAGAAAAAATGTATATTTCATTATTCATGTAATAACTGCAGCTAGAGTTGTATTTGCACAAAATTGGAAAATGGAAAAAAAATTCCCTCAGAGGGAGAGGTACCGTATTTTTCAGAGTATAAGATGCACCTTTCCCTCCTGTAAAAGAGCATGGAAATGTTGGTGCGTCTTATGCATCAAATACACCCATTTTTGGCTTCCCAAAGCCCCACCCCCACATCCCATTTTGGTGAAAAATGGGGGCATTTTTGCCTTCCTCGAGCCCTGCTGAAATCTTGGTGCGTCTTATGCACTGGTGCATCTTATAGTCCAAAAAATACGTAATTAAAAAAATTGGACTGTGCAGAAATGAACAGATCAACATTGGCAATTAAAGAGAAGGAAGAATCAGAGTATTATAAGATATGGGGATGTTTTTATCACTGGATAGAAAATGAATATAGGCAAAATGAAATAGAGAATTAAATAATCTGAGGGGAAAAACATAGAATTATAGGGGAGTTGAATTAAAAGGCAATTGAAATGTAAATGTAAAGGCAAGATAAAAATGGATTAAAATGATGTAACTGTTAAATATGACACAAAGACTGTATCCAGATGACACACTGTTAGATTAATGATGTAAGGGTGGTTATGGGGAAAAAAAACCTTTAAAAATAAAGATTAGCCCTTATTCCAGGACTAAGCCATAATAGGAATTGCCCAAAGCTCTTTCATTACATCATCACCCAGCAATATTCAACCAAGCCTGGGACTCACAACAACCTACAAGTTTAGCCCTGCATGGGAGTCTGACAACCAATCAGAGTACATGTCTTACACAGGAACAGGAAGCTCCAAGGCAGGGCCCAAGAGAGGGTATAAATCTCTCTCTTTCTCTCCCACCCAAGTGCTTTTTCTTTGCCCGGGACTCAAGCCATGTGGTCCTGTCCACTATTAAACTATCTTTCCAAGCAATCTCCATGTTTCCAGTGTCTTTCTTTCCACTTGGAACTGAACACAGATGGACATTTCTTCCAACCCTTGAAAAAGATTTTGTGCGCTGAACCAGTAGTAATACATTGGCTTTTTTGGCAGCTGCAGCACATTTTGTCCACTAGGACTCCAAGATCCCACTGAAAGTTACTACTGGTAGGTTCTATAGATGGGCTCTAGATGTGCCACCTGGTTTAGATCGGAGTTCCTAAAGATTTATCCTTTCCAAGCTGCCCTGCATGAACTAAGATTGTTTTCCAACTTTTCATCTCATACCTGCCGCCGATTCTGAATTTCACAAATAGACTTTCGGTCTATTTTCTACTCTTCCAGATGTTTGACGAAAAGAACGTTGCAGCCGCTGGCTGAATGGAGCTCCAATTATGCTCCTACTTGTGGCCTAGGTATCCTCCCAGCCAATTCTAGTATCCACCAGCCAAAGGGAGAACATGGGAAGTTTGGAGGAGGGTGTGGGTGGGTGTGCTTTGAACAGGCAAAGAGGCATTCCTGGAGAATAATAAGAACCACTGACTCCCCACTTTTAAAAGGAAAGTTGCAGTTATTGCAATCATCTTTCTTGAAGAAGTATAATATTGTTAAAAGCTTTTTAAAAAGTGTTAACAGGCTGTATTTCATATGCGGTACATAATGTACAGGAGGTACATTACTCAGGCAGACACATTAGCCTTGTTTTACTTAATCCGGGCCTGAAGCAAAATAACTTGGCAACCTTAAAGCATGAAATGTTGGCGAAGAAGGATCCATGGTCATAAATCTACATGCTTAGACTCCAGGACAGTAACCCAAGTTAAGTTACTTAATATTACAGCAGTGGATGAGAGCCCAGGAGAATCCCGGGAGCTGTTTCACATTTCACTCTACCTTACAGATGTAAGATAATCTCTAAACTCGATGCTGTTTCTGCCTGCATGAGCTCATGCACAAGGATGAAAAACGAATATGCAGGAAGACTTAGACTTAACGACTGCAATCGGGACTCAGTTTCTGGAAGTAGGTTGTAACAGTCCTCAGTCAAGGCATCCACATGACCCGATCTGATTTTAGGGCCATTTTGGGGGGATTGTTAAGCAGAAATTCTGTAGCAAGATCTTTTACAATGACTGGAAATGCTCCAAAGTCTATAAAGCACTTGTTTCATTCCGTCCTCAGGTAATTTTGAATAGTTTCTAAATGACCGGTCATAAGTTGAAGACTACCTGTATGCTAAAAAGGTTTTTTTTAAAAAAACTTTCTAACAAGCGCATTGCAAACCTCCTCTCTCTCTCCCTCCTTCTCTCCCCCCTCCCCCTCTTCCTTCCCTCTCCCTCTCCCTCTCATCTAATTATCCTGTCTGTCTGTCTGTCTGTCTGTCTCTCTCTCTCTCTCTCTGCATATATACATACATATATATATAGAGAGAGAGAGAAAGAGAGAGTCAGAGAAACAGAGAGAGACAGAGAGACAGAGACAGAGACAGAGAGATAGACATAGACAAAGAGAGGGAGAGACCAGGTGGATGGACTAGAAGATCCCCAAGGTCCCTTCCAACTCTATTCTATTCTGGAATATGGGATCCCTCCATTCCTTTGACTGATGTATATCTGTCTGTCTGTCTGTCTATCTATCAGATATCTATCTATGTATCTATTTACCTACCTACCTACCTACCTACCTACCTACCTACTTATCTATCTATCTATCTATCTATCTATCTATCTATCTATCTATCTATCTATCTATCTCTATCTATCTACCTACCTACCTACCTACCTACCTACCTACCTACCTACCTACCTACCTACCTATCTATCTATCTATCTATCTATCTATCTATCTATCTATCTATGGAATCTTCAAAGCATCTATCTATCTATAATGTCTATCAATCATTTGTCTTCTGTCTGTTTAATTTGCAGGTTGCCCCAATTTACACAACCTTTGAGTAGACTTACAAGCAACAATACAATACAAACCAACCACCAGAACACGCGAGTGATATTCAGAGAGAGAAACATTTACCAGTACTCATAATCCTCCTCATAACTCATGAAACCCACACATCCATCTAACCCAAGGCTTGGGGGTGGGGGGGAGAACCCCAGGATTTTAAGTGACATAACGCCAGGCAGGTGAGCTGGAGAGATATTGCTCTAAAGGATAGGGATTGTGACAGAGAAATTGACATATTCAGCAAACTGTGGCTTAATCAATACGGCACAGAAAAATGTACAATAAGAAAGAAAGCCAATGTGGTATAGTGTTTAAGGTACCGGGCTAGAATCCAGGAGACGGCAAGTTCTAGTTCTGCTAGAAGCACAAAGCCAACTGGGTAATCTTGAGCCAATCTTCCTCTCTCAGCCCTGGGAAGAAGAATGCCAGGGCAAACCACTTCCAACCAACCTTGCCAAAAGACTGCAGGGACTTGTCCATTAATCATCTTAATAGCCTTCATTAACTGAATCAGAGTTCACCATCCTGAATCAGGACTAAATCAAACAAGAGAGACAGTTTGGTTTAGTGACTAAAAGAACCAGGCTACAAAATACAGGAATCCAGTTTGGGTCACCACACTATAAAAAAGATATTGAGACTCTAGAAAGAGTGCAGGGAAGAGCAACCAGGATGATGAGGGAACTGGAGGCTAAAACAGAAGATGAACAGTTGCAGGAACTGGGCCTGGCTAGTCTAGTGAAGAGAAGGACCAGGGGAGACAGGATAGTAGTCTTCCAATATTTGAGGGGCTGCCACAGAGAGGAAGGGGTCAACCTGTTTTCCAAAGCACCCGAAGGCCAGAGAAGGAATAATGGATGGAAACTAACCAAGGAGAGTTTCAACCTAGAAATAAGAAGGAATTTTCTGACAGTGAGAACAATGAACCAATGGAACAGCTTTCCCTCAGAGGTTGTGGGAGCTTCATCACTTGAGACCTTCAAGAAGAGACTGGACTACCATCTGTCAGAAATGGTGTAGAGTCTCCTGCTTGGGCAGGGGGTTGGACCAAATGACTTACAAAGTCCCTTCCAACTCTGTTATTCTCTTCTGTTCTCTTCTGTTCTGTTCTGTTCTGTTCTGAATTCTTCTACTTTAGGGGAGATCTATCTTACGTGACGTTAGCCCTAAGAAGAAGAATGCAAAAGGTAAAAACTCTGGTGAAAATGTTGCAAAGACAACTGCAAGGACCTGTCCATATAATAGCCAGCAATGGCTTAAAACCATCAAACAACAACAATAATAATAAAAAAAAACAACACCCAAATCAAATCCCCAAAATATAATGGCTTACCTCCAGGGTCTCCAAACTTGGCAACTTTAAGATTTGTGGTTGCCAAAATTGGAGACTCCTGACAGCCTACACAAAGGATCTCATGTGTGTTCTTAACACCGGGCAAATTCTTGCAAGTCTGTTTACTTCAAATGAACATGTTATTTTTCTTTCTTTCTGCGCTTGGCTCTTCAGATCTAATCCTCCCTCAGAAAGAAAAAAAACAACAACTTCCAATTAGCCATGTGAGGGATGTTTTTACCACAGGCGTACAAGATAAATCAAACCAATGATATGATTAGAGATATCTGGAATCACACAACAAGCTAGGTAATCATCCTGTTTTTCAGGATTTTTTTTTAAAGCAACTTTTTGTTGATCAGGGCTGGAGAACAGATGTTACCTCCAGATGTGACCGAACTACAGTGTCAGCAATCTTCACCGTTGGCTGTGCTGGTTAAAGCTAGCTGGAGTTGTTGGTCCAAAGTTATTAAAATTTAATATTTTAATCGAGGGAAGTAGATGTGTCTAGCCTAACAACCTCCTCACTATCTGTCTCTGCTCCACAAGCCACCGCCGGACCACAACGAAAGGAAAGGACTAGGGAGTGAGATGATAACAGTCTTCTAGTATGTGAGGAGGAGCCGCAGAGGAGAGAGGGTCAACCTATTCTTCAAAGTAGCTGAGGGCAGGATAAGAAGTAACAGATGGAAGATCATTAGAGAGAGATCCACCCTAGAACTAATGAGAAATTTCCTGACAGTGAGAACAAGTACTTAATGGAACGTCTTGCCTCCAGAAGTTGTGGGTGTTCCATCACTGGAAGTTTTTAAGAAAAGACTGGACAGCTGTTTGCCCAGAATGGTATCGGATCTACTGCTTGACCAAGGAGTTGGATTAGAAGACACCCCCACACACAGAAGGTCCCTTCCAACCTTAATATTCTATGTTCTGTTTCTTCCAGTGACTTTGGTAGATCAGATGCCTTGAATGAGTTTGCATTGATTTTGGCAGCTCCTGTTAAATTTGTTGTCTTCTTCACAGTCTCATCTAACATCTGTAGAGTGTAGGGTCTCCTGCTTGGGCGGGGGGTTGGATTAGATGACCTACAAGGTCCTTTCCAACTCTTGTTAATCTAATCTAATGTAATTTTTTTTAATTTTAGCTAGTTGTAATTCTATGCAGTTCTAGGAATATGCTCACCAATCCATGCACAGGTTTATTGTTAGGCCTCATGGAAGATAACATGTTATCCTAACATCAAAGAATCAGTTCAGAATATGGTACAGCCCTCCCCACCTCCATGTAATAACAGTCCTACCGGATCAAATCAAAAATCACCTTAGAAAGAGTGTGGAGAAGAAAAAGGAGGAGGAGGAGGAGGAGCAGAAGAAGGAGGAGGAGAAGGAGAAGAAAAAGAAGAAAAAGAAAAGGAAGGAGCAGGTGAAGAAACAAAAGGAGGGGAAGGAGAAGGAGGAGGAGGAGGAGGAGGAGGAGAAGAAGAAGAAGAAGAAGAAGAAGAAGAAGAAGAAGAAGAAGAAGAAGAAGAACAACAACAACAACAACAACAACAACAACCACCGCAACAGCAACAGTGGAGCCTAAATTGTATGAGGAACAGTTAAGGGAACTAGGTATGTCTAATGAATAGAAGGACCAGGGGTGATACGATAGCAGTCTTCCAGTACTTGAGGGGCAGCCACAGAGAAGAGAGGGTCAATCTATTCTCCAAAGTATCTGAGGCCAGGACAAGAAGTAACGGATGGAAGATCATTAGGGAGAGATCCAACCTAGAACCAAGGAGAAAATTCCTGTCAGTGAGAACAATTAATCAGTGGAACTGTTTGCTTCCAGAAGTTGTGATTGCTCCATCACTGGAGATTTTCAAGAAGAGACCGGACAGTTGTTTGTCCAGAATGATATTGAGCAATGATGGTGAACCTTTTCGGAACCAAGCGTTGTGCGGAAACATCACGAGTGCATGTGTGCACTTGTGGAGCTGCGCTCCAGAAAAGTTGAACTTCCGAATTCTGGCATGCACACTGGTTTCCAGCACAGTTGCCCGTGCGAAGGACAGGTGAAGTTTATGAAATGGCATCTGAGAATCCCACTTACCTGCACTGGTAAAATCTGACTTCAAAGAAATGTTCTCCCTCTCTTAACAACATTACAGTCTGAAATGCATCCCAGAAATAAAAGTGCTCGAGGCGCCAAGCTAGAAAGCGGGAGACGGTGAGTTCTAGTCCCATCTTAGGCAAGAAAGCCAGCTGGCTGACTGTGGGCCATGCATAGCCCTGAATTTCTCTACCTCACTTAAATATTCCATTTTAAAGTTGATCATGAGGCTGTCAAGCCTGCAAGCCATCTTTTCTTTTGGACTTGAGGCCTGCCACACTTTCTACTATTCATTTTCTCTTGCGAGAAAATGGGAGGAGGGATTATATGGAGTTGGGTGATTTGTAGTCATAACAATATTCTTCCTAGAACCTCAAGGTCATCCTTTGTCTCTGCACCTGGCCAGAACTGGATGGGGGGAAGCTGCCAGCGTAGCAGTGGGAGACTGGACCATGGGATGGACTTGTGGGGGTGGGGAGCAGGATCTTGAACTTTCAACTGGCTGGGGAAAACCGGGAAGCTTTCAGATTCGGGTTTTCCCAGATGTGCCAACATGGCTCTCTTAATAAATTGGGACTTTGAGCAATACTTTGCCTTGAACGCTGATCTACTTTTGGATGCTATTTGGAACCCTGACACAGGGGTTTTATAATCTTAACTACAAAAAAAAGTAACCTGTTTGGAAGCTTCTGAATAAGTCTAAATCTAAAGAATAACATCTAAATCACAATTTGAGATTGTTTTTCAGCAACACCAATGGCAACAATTCAAGCCATCTCCCAGACTCACCTCCAGATACATTAAAACTAAAAGGCGATCATGAGTGTATTTTCCAATGTCGTATTTTAGTAAACGAAGGCCATTTCTCTTTCGGCCATTCCTGTAAGAAGCTTACAGGAAGCTTACAGAAGCTTAGAAACATCTGGCGGACCAGAAATGAGAAGAGGATTCTGGACTGGATGCCTGCATGGCATGTTATTACCCAAAAGGTCTTCCCCAGGTTCTCTGCATTCCGATCATAGCAACATAGCTTCCAAACATCTGGAGGACTTCAGGTTGAAGAGAGCTGAACACAGAACAGTACAAAAGGAAATCACTTCTTTGACATTAAGCCAGCCAAATCCACATGGATTTTCTAACAAGCCTCCACATCCTTTTGCAAGTCTGGATTGGTATTGACAAACGTCTCTTTCCATACAGAGCATGCAAGGCTGTTTATTCCACAGGAAGGCACGCAAACACACACACACACACACACACACACACACACACACACACACAAACACACAAAACCCCAGGACTCATCAAAATAATTTTGATGCATTTGTCGTTGAATTGCATTTTAGAAAGTAATGATCTCTTTAAGAACCCGATTTTCTCCCTTGAAAATGGCAGAGGGAAGGAACAGGGAGGGTACAATCTATAATTCCCAATTCCCCCACTATCAAAATCCCATCTCCAGAGACGTCAAAAGAGACACTGAAGTGACTTTATGAGAACAGGAATATCTCATTCATGTGGGTGCCAATTTCTTGGAAAAAAACCCATCTAGAATGGAATGGAATGGAATGGAATGGAATGGAATGGAATGGAATGGAATAGAATAGAATAGAATAGAATAGAATAGAATAGAATAGAATAGAAGAATGGAGTGGAGTGGAGTGGAGTGGAGTGGAGTGGAGTGGAGTGGAGTGGAATAGAATAGAATAGAATAGAATAGAATAGAATAGAATAGAATAGAATAGAATAGAATAGAATAGAATAGAATAGAATAGAATAGAATAGAATAGAATAGAATAGAATAGAATAGAATAGAATAAAATAGAATAGAATAGAATAGAATAGAATTCTTTATTGGCCAAGCATGGTTGGACATACAAGGAATTTGTCTTTGGTGCATATGCTCTCAGTGTACATTAAAAATACATTCATCAAGAATCATAAGATACAAAGTTATAGTCATGGATTACTAATAAGCAATCAAATCATACTAGGAAACAAATAAAACAATATAAATTGTAAAGATACAAGCAACATGGTTATAGTAACAAGTAGGAGGAGATAAGTAATAGGAAGGAAGAGAAGAATAATAGTGATACAGCCTTAGTAAATAATTCGACAGTGTTGTGGGAATTAGCTGTTTAGCAGAGTGATGGCATGCGGAAAAAAGCTGTCCTTGTGTCTAGTTGTTCCGGTGTGTAGTGACATCTCTGACACATTATCACAAGTTTTGGTTTTAACATGTGACAAGTACTTCATGGTCTCACTTTCTGTCTGAGGCCAGAACCTCACAAAATAATCTGCTTGACCCAGGATTGAATCTAGCCCGCCAAGTGGTAGAAAATCAAGGCACTTTGGTTACAGAGATTGCAGCAGGATGTTATCCTCGCACGCAATCCCACAATACAGGATTGCAGAAGATAACTGAGGGGTTTTTCCACATAATTTTATTAAGATTTTCATAAAGAAAATGAGAAATATACAGAATCTAATATTTAGAAGAAAGAAAAGAAAGAAGAAAGAAAAAAAAGACAAAAGAAGAAGGATAAGCCAAAAATGCAGGAAGGAAGGAAGGAAGGAAAGAAGGAAGGAAGGAAGGAAGGAAGGAAGGAAGGAAGGAGACAGACAGAGAGAGACAGAGGCATAAGAAAGAAGGAAGGAAGGAAGAGAAAGGAAGGACGGACGGAATATCAAAGCAGTTATAAGTCTAAATCTATCTCTTACTTAATGGTTGTAGTATGACTTTCGTTTTCTATAATAATTTTCTTCTAATCATCAAAACCATATATCACAAGTTCATATATTTTTAGGGGTCAGCAATAAACCATTCTCTGAGTTTGCCATCTCAGCAAAGTCCCTTCATCTTCCTTTGTGGACCGTGTCCAATCCTTCCCCTTTGGCGCATGTCATAATCTTCCTGCAGTTAGGTACAAAGACAACATTCCAGCTTTTTAAATTGTTCAGTCCCCAAAGAAAAGCCTCACGCTTCAATTGCAGGCAGGTAGTCCTCGGATTACAACCACAGTTGGGTCCAGGAAAGCGGTTGTTGATAAGGAAAGCGGTTGTCAAGTGAATCACATCTGAAGTTACAAACTTGTTTTTTGTCCTGTTCGTTAAGGGAACCATTGTGCTTGTTAAGGGAATCATGCAGTCTTTAAGCAAATCTACCTCCTCCCATTGAAAACTTCGCCTGCTGTCAGACATGGCTGGGAGGGTCACAGAGGTTGATCACGTGATCCAGAGACACCGCAACAGTCACAAGTACACGCCAGTTGCCAAGCACCTGAGTTTTCATCACATGACCACAGGGATGCTGCAACGGTCATAAATGTGAGAAGTGGGTTGTAAGTCACTTTTTCAGCACCCTTGTAACTTCAAATGACCACTAAATGAATGGTGGAAAGTCAAGGAGTACCAGTAATATGACTCAGTTTCCAGGAGCTTCAAGTGGGCACCTGTCTGATACCTCTCCAGGGGAGACAGGAGAGCAGCCTTCCAATATCTGAGGGGTTGCCACAGAGAGGAAGAGGTCAAGCTATTCTCCAAAGCACCTTTGAAGGCCAGACAAGGAATAATGGATGGAAACTGAGCAAGGAGAGAATCAATTTAGAAATAAGGAGGAATTTTCTGACAGTGAGAACAATCAACCCATGGAACAGAAGTTGCCTTCAGAAGTTTAGGAGCTTCATCACTGGAGGCTTTCAAGGAGAGACTGGACTGTCATCTTTCAGAAATGGTGTAGGGTCTCCTGCTTGGGCGGTGGGTTGGACTAGATGACCTACAAGGTCCCTTCCAATTCTGTTAATCTGTAAACCTCTTTTAGCTTGTAACATTAAACACAGGCATAATGGGGTTTTCTTGGTTCCAGTTGAGAAAAATGTGTGGAAGCAGCCAATTGTGGCTTCTTCAAAAGACCAACATTAAACAGACTATGGTCTAAAGCCAGGTGTGAAGCCAAGCGCATGCTTTGTTCCCGTTCTGTGATAAATCACCGATAACCGTGGCATGTCAAACAATCCTCAGTTGGTTGAGTCCACCTACAGTTGAGCCACAGAAACTCGGGTCTTACAAAAGTTGAAAATCTCACAAAGTCATCAACAAATAAGCTGCATCAAGGACACAAATCCTTTCACATATTGAAAAGCTCACAACAACTTGAATCTCAGTGAATATAAAGTAGTCCTGGACTTACAAACGCGACTGAACTCCAAAATTTCCAGGGCTAAGGAAAGTTAATTGAGTTTTGCCCCATGTTACAACCTTACTTGCCACCGTTGCTAACTGAATCACTCCAGTCGTTAAGTAAGCAACAAGGTGTACCTGACTTCCCCATTGATTTTGCTCAACGGAAGGTTGCAAAAGCCGATCATAAGACCCAGGACACACCGTCCATCATATAAATAAGTGACCAAACTCTAAATTTTAATTGTGTGGCCGTGGGAGTGCAGCAACAGTCCCAAGTGTAAGAAACGGTCAGAAGTCAGCTTTTTTAGTGCTGTTGTAACTTCAAACAATCACTAAACAAATGGCTGTAAGTCAAGGACTACCCATGCAAGACTTATTTTAAAAAAATAGTGACAATTTGTTCTCTGTATCTTAGTTATCGGGGACGCAGTGGCTCAGTGACTAAGATGCTGAGCTTTTCGATCAGAAAGGTCAGCAGTTCGGCAGTTCAAATCCTGAGAGCCACGTAACGGAGTGAGCTCCCGTGACTTGTCCCAGCTTCTGCCAACCTAGCGGTTCAAAAGCACGTAAAAAATGCAAGTAGAAAAATAGGAACAACCTTTGATGGGAAGGTAACAGTGTTCTGTGCACCTTTAGCATTTAGTCATGCCTGGCAGTCACATGACCATGGAGAAGTCTTCGGACAGCGCTGGCTCTTCGGCTTTGAAATGGAGATGAGCACCGCCCCCCTAGAGTCGGGAATGACTAGCACATATGTGCGAGGGGAACCTATCTTAGTTATGTAAGAGATCATGTTTTCCCTCCTGGGAAACTTCAGAATCTAATGAAAGAGAAAGAAAAGTTTGCACTTTTTGTAAATTCTCTGACATGCTCATTTTTTTTTCTACTTGATTGAAAGTACAACATAGAAGATGCTGACATTAATTATTTCCGAAATACGCAAAAGGCAGCAGTTTTCCATCCCGGCTTCCTCCATAAACTCTATTTATGATATAGTTTACTGATGGTGAAACCTCTTGACCGCTTCTGGTCACGTTTAATATTGCAAGTGGGGGGGAGGCACGTAGGCCAGGATGAGGCTACAAAGAGAAAAGACATTTTTGCATAAAATGTGGGCAGGGGGAGGGAAAGCACTGATGATTTGAGGTTTTGATGATAAAGAAAAAATGGACGATAGGAAAAAAAGTGAACCTTTTTTTTTTTTTTAATAATAGAGAAAGAAAACTATCCAGAGTCGCTTTATTGCTCAGATGGACAGCATATAAATTTAAGAAAATTAAAAACAAGAGATGATTCTTTCCCCTCATATTTGCTACATAAGAAAGTGGATTCCCCCCCCCACTTTTTTTCTTGTTATTCTTTATTGCTGTCATTTTTTTCGTCTGTTTCTTTGTTGTCTCTGTTTTGTATTGCTTCGTATTAGTTTTTATGGTCCCTTTAAAACTTTTATTATTTTTTTGTGTGTGGGGGGGGACAGATGAAGGGGACAGGATCGCTCTGACACAGCCCCCAATGTTCTTTGATTACCCTCTTCTAGAACAGTGTTTCTCAACCTTGGCAACTTGAAGATGCCCGGACTTCAACTCCCAGAATTCCCCAGCCAGCGAATGCTGGCTGGGGAATTCTGGGAGTTGAAGTCCGGGCATCTTCAAGTTGCCAAGGTTGAGAAACACTGTTCTAGAACATAGAATAATGGGGTTGGAAGGGACCTTGGAGGTTTTCTAGTCCAGGGGTCTCCAACGTTGGCAACTTTAAGACTTGTGGTCTTTGCTGATTTGTGAGCTTTGCTGGCTGAGGAATTCTGGGAATTGAAGTCCACAAGTCTTAAAGATGCCAAGGTTGGAGACCCCTGCTCTAATCCAACCCCTTGCTTGGGCAGGAGACCCTATTCCATTCCAGACAAAATGGCTATCTTCTTCTTGTTGTTGTTAGTTGCAAAGTCGTGTCCAACCCATCGCGACCCCATGGACAACGTTCCTCCAGGCCTTCCTGTCCTCTACCATTCTCTGGAGTCCATTTAAGCTCAGGCTGACCGCTTTGGTGACTTCATCCAGCCACCTCCTTCTCTGCCGTCCCCTTCTTCTTCTTTTGCCCTCCATCGTTCCCAGCATGAGGCTCTTCTCCAGGGAGTCCTTCATTTTTATTAAGTGGCCAAAGTCTTTGAGTTTCCTCTTCAGGATCTGGCCTTCTAAAGAGCAGCCAGGATTAATCTCCTCTAGGACTGACCAGTTGGATGGCCTTGCAGTCCAAGGGACTCGCAGGAGTCTTCTCCAGCACCAGAATTCAAATGCCTCCACTCTTTGACTTTCAGCCTTCCTTATGGTCCAACTTTCACAACCATACATTGCAACCTAGAGAACCATAGCTGTCTAGTCTCTTCTTAAAACCCTCCAGTGATGGATGGAGCACCCAAAACGTCTGGAGGTAGGCAGTTCCACTGGTTAATTGTTCTCACCATTAAGAAATTCCTGCTTAGTTCTAGATTGGAGAACTCTACATCTCTACGGGAGGGTCCAGTTGCCCACCTTTCTTTGGCCTTTCATTCAGCTATCTCTGCATCAGTGGTGGGTTTCAAAAAAATTTGGAACCTCTTCTGTAAGTGTGGCCTGCTTTCTGGGTCCACTGGTGGAACCTCTTCTAACCGGTTCGGTAGATTTGACGAACCGGTTCTACCGAACTGGTGCGAACCTGTAGGAACCCACCTCTGCTCTGCATCTGTCCTTTGGGCTAAGGGATGACAAGATAAAAACACAGCACCCATCCCAACTACAGATAGTTCTCTACAGTCTATCAACCCTGAAGCAAATCTGACTCTTTATGGCTTCAGGATTGCCACAAGACCAGGGGGTTGGGTAATAGACAGCTGTGGTTTTGTAGTCAAAACCGAAAGTTTTCCTATGGGAACCAAGGACATTTCAACAGGTGGCTGGAAAGAGGAGGAGTAACCAAGCAACTGGCCAGCAGCTGTATTGGACAATGTGACTTGGGGGAAAGGGGGAACTTTCACTTTTTTAATTAGGTGAAAATCGCAGGAACTTTCAGAGTCGGTTTTCACCAGTTGTGCCAATATGATGTATCCAATAAATTATTCTTTGAGGAATCTACCTGCCTCAGAGTTCTGTTTTCAATGGGTGCATTACTTGGAATGCTGACACAGTCATTTAACAACCATTCCAAGTTACAACGGGCTTCAAAACAGCCTCCTACTTATGACGCATCCTGAAAGTGACGAATGCCACCTTCCTGTGGTTAGGGGATTGTATTTTGGGCTCGTGTTCTGCAAAACTACAACAGGCACGCAGGACTCTTAGCAAATCTGTCAAACTATGACACCAGAGGTGGGCTCCTACCAGTTCGCACCTATTCGCTAGAACCGGTTCATCAAATCTACCGAACTGGTTAGAAGAGGTTCCACCAGTGGACCCGGAAAGCAGGCCACACCTACAGAAGAGGTTCCAAAATTTTTTGAAGCCCACCACTGGTCCTTGGATATGATTATTCTACACTATCATGCTCATATTTATAAAACTGAGTGCCTCTGTGAAAGGTAAGTATGACTACTGCATTTGTGGTGCAATCAGAACATTGTGTGTGTTGAAGTTGTTTTAACGCAAACCAAAGATGCCTTTTAAAAAACAAGTTTACATCATATTCTTATGCATGCCAGTGCTGTGTGTGAGGTAATTTAAGGTGGTTCTGACAAGTGTCATCGGCATCTTCATATCCAGTCACATGGGTGGCAAGCCACTCCGACAAAGGAGGCCACACCCACAGAGTAGGTTCAAACAATTTTTGAAACCCACCACTGTATGACACCCTCAAGAAAAAAAATCAAGTGGATTGCTGTGTAAACTTTCCCATGAACTTTGTGTGAATGTTACGCTAAATTGAAAAATTTAACCGCTGGCGTTTTGTTTTGTTTTTTGTTTTGTTTTCAGATGACATTGCTCTTTACTAGAATGTGGTTCAATTTAGCTTGAAATCTTGGCCAAAGACCATTTCAAGAATCCAAAATAGTGACCGACATGGCCAATGGATTATTTTACACAATATTTGCACGTCCCTCTGAAGGTTCATGTAAATTTATCCAACTTACTGTATGTGCACAGGTATGCTGGACTCTTTTAACGGATTACACCTGAAACTTTGGTTTACAACACCGGGTGGTTGAATTGATGGTTGCAAAACTCAAGGTGAACACCAGAGGGCGGCAAATACATAAGATGGAACCTTGTTGCCATCTAGGGGCTGAGTGGGGTTTTGCAGCTGAGATGCAATGCCCGAACAACTACAGGCATTCCTCAAGTTACAACTGTAGCAGAGTCTGCCCTTTTCAATCGTAAGTTGGAACAGTTGTAAACAAGTTGGAGACATGGTTTTATGACTTTTTTGTAGTATTAATTAAGCAAAAGGTATGGCCTGAAGTGGGAACAACACATCCTATGTGCAAGCATCATGGTAAATACCTGTAAAGGATATTATGGATAAACATGGGGACTTGGTGTTGTGGTGCAATGGTTAGAATGCAATATTGGAGGCTAACTCTTCCCACAGTCTAGAGTTCGATCCTGACTGCCTCAAGGTTGACTTAACCTTCCATCCTTCCCATGTCAGTAAAATGAAGACCCAGATTGTTGGGGAAAATATGCTGACTCTCTAAACAGCTTAGAGAGGGCTGTAAAAGCACTGTGAAGCAGTATATAAGTCTAAGTGCTATTGCTATTGTCCGTCCGTCCTTCCTTCCTTCCTTTTCTCCCTCCCTCCCTCCCTCCCGTGGTGATGCAATAGTTAGAATGCAGTATTGCAGGCAAACTCTGCCCACTGCCAGCAGTTCAAGGTTGACTCAGCCTTCCATCCTTCCGAGGTGGGTAAAATGAGGACCCAGATTGTCGAGGGCAAGAGGCTGGCTCTGTAAGCCGCTTAGAAAGGGATGTAAAAGTACTGCGAAGCGGTATATAAGTCTAAGTGCTATTCCTTTTGATTCAGGGACTATGCTCAGACGTGGTTTAAATTCCCACCATGGACTGAACCACAAAACACCCAAAACCCATTGTAGCCAGGTCAAGCAACTTGCACAAACTCCCTTTCCTCTAGCGAAAATAATTTCTAATGAGTTGGCTATCAACAACAGAGATGCTACAGGCATAAACACAGAGAGCGGAAAGCGTTTTAGCTCAAGGTGATTAAGGCGTAACCTGTCAGGTTTAGGATAATTACAGCTCCGTTAATCAACTCTTGGCTTAACATATTTAAGACAATTTGTTTTTTAAAAAAATCCTCCCAAAGGCATCTTTTGAGCCAAACGGAAAACAGATTGTTTTTTCCATAATAGGCTATTTTTTCAGAGAACCATTTTTAACAGATTTAATAGAGTTGGAAGGGACCTTGTAGGTCATCTAGTCCAACCCCCCACCCAAGCAGGAGACCCTACACCATTTCTGAAAGATGGCAGTCCAGTCTCTCCTTGAAAGCCTCCAGTGATGAAGCTCCTAAACTTCTGAAGGCAACTTCTGTTCCATAGGTTGATTGTTCTGTCAGAAAATTCCTCCTTATTTCCAGGTTGAATCTCTCCTTGATCTTGCCTTGATCAGATCCTTCTCTTTAACAGATTAACAGAGTTGGAAGGGACCTTATAGGTCATCTAGTCCAACCCTCTGCCCAAGGAGACCCTACACCATTTCTGATAAATGGCAGTCCTGTCTCTTCTTGAAAGCCTCCAGGGATGAAGCTCCTACAACGTCTGAAGGCAGCTTCTGTTCCATGGGTGGATTGCTCTCACTTTATGTTAACAGTAATATTTTGTAGGGGGAAATTCATGGTTCTGGCTACCAGCTGCAGGCATCCAAATTTTGATCACATGACTGCAGGGAACCTGCAAAGATTGTTAGTGTGAAAAATGGTCTTAGGTCACCTTTTGTAACTTTGAATGGTCACTAAACAAAGAGTTGTGTGATCATTTTTTCACCCTTTTGACCACTGCAGCCTCCCCGTGGTCATGTGATCAAAATTCAGACGCTTGGCAACTGACTCATATTTATGACGGTCGCAGTGCCCCGGGGTTCTGTGAATCCCCTTTTGTGACCTTCGGACAAGCAAAATCAATGGGGAAGACAGATCCACTTAACAGCCGTATTACTAACTTAACAAATGCAATGATTCACTTAACAACTGTGCAAAGAAAGGTGCATAAAATGGGGCAAAACTCAACCAATGTCTCACTTAGCGGAAAACTTATTGAGCTCAATTGTGGTCGGAAGTCGAGGACTATATTATATCTAAAGAAATACTGCTCCAGGACGATCTATGCCAGCAACGAAGCTCCTTAAGTTTCTTTAAAATCTGACATTTCGCAACCCTGTTGAAGTTAAAAGAAACTGAAAGTTCATTTTATTATTAGAATTCAAATGAATTTTATTACGAAACTTATCACATCTGGCAAACAAAAATGTTCTCGATGTTCCCAAGAAGACATTTTTAGAGATTCCATTGCCAGAGCTGCAAGATATAAAAAGATCCTTTAAAAAAGGTCCCTTGAGACCCACAGAGGGTATAAAATTAATCAAGGCAAATAAGTTGCCTAGCTTGACATGTGCAGCTCTGCCTTTGTTTATTTAGTTTCTAAGGAGAGAGAGAATTTCGAGAAGAGGAACTTGTGAGGGACAACGAAGGGGTTGGGAAAATCAGAATATTTGTAGCTCAGGGTTGAAATGAGGGCTCCTTGGTGCTCTCTGAGCTTGGTGGTTTCCTTGCAGACCAGTGGTGGTTTCCGGATCCCGGTGCAACTGGTACGGTGCAACGGGGCCCGGCGTCCACCACATGAATGCACGCAGCATGCCCGCAGAACGCACATGCCTCCTCTCTCTCTCTCTCTCTCTCTCTCTCTCTCTCTCTCTCTCTCTCTCTCTCTCGCTCTCTCTCGCTCTCTCTCGCTCTCTCTCGCTCTCTCTCTCGCTCTCTCTCTCTCTCTCTCTCTCTCTCTCTCTCTCTCTCCAGGGAGGTGACACGGGGCTGGATCCAAGCAGTTATTGCCGCCTCGCTTTGGGAGGGGCACTTCCCCGCCGCACTTAAAACGGCGGTGGTGAGACCCCTCCTGAAGAAACCATCTTTGGATCCAGCCGTACTTAACAATTACCGTCCAGTCTCCAACCTCCCCTTTATTGGGAAGGTTGTTGAGAAGGTGGTGGCCTACCAGCTTCAGCGGTCCTTGGAGGAAGCCGATTACCTTGACTCCTTCCAGTCCGGCTTCAGACCTGGTTACAGCACAGAAACCGCTTTGGTCGCATTGACCGATGATCTCTGGAGAGCCAGGGATGGAGGCCACGCCTCCATCTTGGTTCTTCTTGACCTCTCGGCGGCTTTCGATACCATCAACCATGGTATCCTTCTGTGACGACTGCGGGAGGTGGGGGTGGGAGGCACTGTTTTGCAGTGGTTCTCCTCCTACTTCTCGGACAGGTCGCAGTCGGTGTTGGTTGGGAGACAGAGATCGACCACGAGGCCCCTAACATATGGGGTGCCGCAGGGGTCAGTCCTGTCCCCCGTACTATTTAACATCTACATGAAACCGCTGGGCGAGATCATTCGGAGGCACGGGATAAGATACCATCAATATGCGGACGATACGCAGCTGTATCTGTCCGCCCCGTGCCAACTCAATGAAGCGGTGGACGTGATGAACCAGGGTCTTGAGGCCGTCAGGGACTGGATGAGGGCTAACAAGCTTGTACTCAACCCGGAAAAGACCGAGTGGCTGTTGTGTTTCTCTCCCAATAATTTGGTTAGTGTTCCATCGCTCAGGCTGGGGGGCCAAATTTTACACCCCTCAGACAGGGTTCGCAACTTGGGAGTCCTCCTGGATCCACAGCTGACCTTTGATTACCACCTGTCGGCTGTGACCAGGGGGGCATTTGCCCAGGTTCGCCTGGTGCGCCAGTTGCGACCCTACCTGAATCGGGAGGCTCTCACAACAGTCACTCGCGCCCTCGTGACCTCTAGGCTGGAGTACTGCAATGTGCTCTACATGGGGCTGCCCTTGAAGAGCATCCGGCGGCTTCAGCTAGTCCAGAATGCGGCTGCGCGAGTGATTGTGGGTGCACCTCGGTTCGCCCACATAACACCTATCCTCCGCGAGCTGCGCTGGCTACCTGTTGATCTCCATGTGCACTTCAAGGTGCTTCTTACCACCCATAAAGCCCTTCATGGTAGTGGATCTGGGTACTTGGGAGACCGCCTCCTGCCAATTACCTCCTCGAGACCCATTAGATCTCACAGATTAGGCCTCCTCCGAGTGCCATCTGCCAGCCAGTGCCGGCTGGCCACTACGCGGAGGAGAGCCTTTTCAGTAGCAGCTCTGACCCTTTGGAACGATCTCCCCGTGGAGATTCATACCCTCACCACCCTTCAGACCTTCCGCGCAGCCCTCAAGAACTGGCTATCCCGTCAGGCCTGGGGGTAAAGATTTGATTCGCCCCCACCCGAATGCTGAATGAATGTTGTTTATTCTTTTAATTACGTGTTATGTTATATGTTACTGTATGTATCCCCCTCCCATATAAGTTGTTAGCCGCCCTGTGTCCCCTCAGGGAAAAGGGCGGCCTATAAATAAACTTATTCCTATTCCTATTCCTATTCCTCCCTCCCTCCCTCCCTCCCTCCCTCCCTCCCTCCCTCCCTCCCTCCCTCTCTCTCTCTCTCTCTCTCTCTCTCTCTCTCTCTCTCTCTCTCAGGACAAGAGAACCAGCAAAAACCACTCTGAGACAAACTCTACACAAAACTGCAAGGAGGTGGAGGGGGGAGACACAACTGCTATTAATTATGAATTCCCTCCTTGAGTATCTGTTGAAAAAGATCTCTTCCCCCTGGGAAATTTGGCAAAATGGTCCTGGTTTTAATTGTCCCACCCACAAACCGGGTGGAGACCTTTTCAGAAAATGCTTGCAGCCGACTCGATGTCTCCATTCTGAATGGCGCCTCTGTGGCATTCGGGCGGCAATCCTTCCACCAGCCCTTCCTCAACCCTCTGCCCTCCAGCAGGGCTGGCTGTCTCCTCTCAACGTGAGCAATCGAGTTGCGACCTACGTGGTGAAGGCCACGTTGGAGAAGGGCAAGTTCTACCCACTCAGGGGAACCTGTTTGGGAGGTGATGTGTACAAGGTGACCATTATTAGGTGGAGTCCTTTTTTTTTTAACAGAAAGGAGCCACAAAGATGATTAAGGGCCTGGAGACAAAAACATAGGAAGAACAATTGCAGGATTAGGGTTTGGCTAGCCTAATGGAAAGAAGGTGACATTATTTATTTGTTTGCTTGTTTGTCAAACATGTACAAGATAGAAGGTAGAAGTATAAACATAAACAAAGGAAGCACTGTATTTTTCGGAGTGTAAGACGCACCAAGGTTTTGAAGAGGCAAGTTAAAAAAAAGTTTTTGCACTCTGCAAACCTCCCCAAAATGGCCCATTTTGTGTATTTTTTTATAAAAAGGGTTCCCCTTTTTTAAAAAAGGGCATGGATAGGATTTAGGAGACTTGTAGAGTGCTCCTGGGGGCTTGGGGGGGTTAAAAATGAGCAAAAATTGGCCCATTTTTCGCTCATTTCTGCCCTCCCCAGCCCCCAGGAGCACTCTGGAAGTCTCCTAAAGGCTATGCACAGCCATTTTGGTGAAGGGAGCGGGGTTTTGGGAGGCAAAAAAATGCCATATTCAGTGTATGAGACACATCCAGATTTTCAGCCTCTTTTTTCAGAGGTAGCTGGGCAGCTCCTCTTCTGGGTTGTGACCCTAAAAAGTGTACGCGCGAGCAAAGCCTGCACTCCCTTTTCGGCACTCAGTGTCGAAAAGGCCTGCCATCACTGGTATGGGGCTGTGATGGCTAACCTTTTTCTCCTGGCATGCCAAAATCCCCCCGTCCTCCTCCATGCATGAGCACCATAGGAGGTATTCTGCCAGTTCGCCCCGGTTTGGGTGACCCGGTAGTGGCGGGAGGCTCCGCCCACCTGCCCAGATGTCATCACAGATGCTCCACGCATGCACAGAAGCGCTCTGCGCAAGTGCGCACTCCCAATTCCAGATCAGTAGCAAAGGTAAGAGAAAACCATTACTGATGCGCACACTTCCCCCACATGGGAGGAAGAGACCCAAAATCAGCTGGCCGGCAGGAGGCGCACATGGTAAAGCAGAGCTGGGCAACGGCTGGTGTGCCCACAGGGAGGGCTCTGTGCCCCCTGTGGCACACATGCCAGAGGTTTGCCATCACAGGTATAGGGTCTCCTGCTTGAGCAGGGGGTTGGATTCCATGGCCTCCAAGGTCCCTTCCAACTCTGTTATCCTGTTATTCTCTTACTTAAGCTGACCCAAAATACCCTCCATTTAACTTTTTCAAAAGGCAACTGGACTTCCTTCTTTTTCTTTGAAGGCATTTTGCTTCCCATCAAAGAAGCTTCTTCAGCTCTCAACTTTTTGGATGAGAAGCAAAACATCTTCAAAGAAGAACCAAGAAAGTCCAGTTGCCTCTTGAGAAAGCACCTTTGGGACAACCGTGACCTGGAGGACGGAGAATCTCCATCATTACTCCCCTTTTAATGCTTTCAAAAGATTTTCCAGCTGCCCAGGACGTCAGATGTGAAAATGCAATGATAGCTATCTTTGCAGAACATGTATGTTCAGTGTGGATGACTGAGAATCTCCATAGACAATAGGCATCCTAAATTTAAGAGGTTCCTCCTATCAAACAGAAGAAGACCTCTGGAAAGTGTGCAGAGAGAAGAACAACAAAGACGAGAAAGGGACTGGAGCCTAAATTGTATGACGAACTGTTGAGGGAACTAGATATGGCTAGTCCAGGGATGGCTAGCCTTTTAAATATGGATTTTTGGAGTAACAGGTTAGGGGTTGGCAAATAATTATTTTTAAGTCCAGGAGCAAGATGTTTACACTTGTCTTGCAGTAATAGATTGTTGATAGGTGCCATTTGTCAAGATTTGAAGTAGTTTGAATTAGGTTCAAGTGAGGTTTTCAAGAAATATAACATCCCCAATGTTTATTCTTCCCAACCTCACATTCCGTGGTAATTGAGTGTCCTCACACCCATGTAGCTCTGAGTCCTTCCTTCCCTCTGAGATATCTTTTAATCTGTGCAAAATTGAGCATCCTCCCAAATCTGTCATTTGTTGGGCTCGCCTTAAGCCAGCAAGGAATCCAGGAATGCTTTTATGTTGGAGGGTGAAAGAAGAGAATTGTGGAAGCCTGTCTAAAGGTCCTTCTATCTTCTACCATTCAAAATCGGGAGCTGTTACCTTTTCAGTTTGTGACACTTTCCTCTTAATTAAAGCTTTAATTGCCCATTGTTCCCTTCAGCTTCTCAAGGACAGATCAACCCTTATTCCACCCAACTCAGGGAAGCAAGATAAGTGACTATTTTTTTTAAAAAAAATGTTGGCCATCCACTGCAGAAACCATCCCAGAAGAAACTTGCTTGGTGTCCATATCTTCTCAGCGTTAGACAAAGTGTTTTATTTTCATTTCCCTAGATATTAAAAAACAACAAGACGGCTATATTTGAAAACATTCTGTGGCTGCTACAAGTTAGCGTGAATAATGACACCGCAATTTACTTTTATTGCTAGTATTATGGCTGATTTTTATCTTGTTGGACTAGGTCCATGGTGCCGAACCGATGGCATGCGTGTCATAGGTGGCTGCAGGCATGCAAGCCATCGCCCCAGCTCAGCTCTACCATTCATGCACATATGCACTGCCTCCCGCCAGCCTTCTGGCTTTTGAGTCTTTGCTGCACATGCGTGGGGGGGAGGGCAGGGCACATGTGGGAGACATACGCCTTGGAACTGAGCTGGGGCGATGGCTCGCGTGCCCGCAGAGAAGTTCGCTATCATGGGTATAATGCGGGGGGTGCTTTCTGGGTGTGTGTGCATGTGGGGGGGAGGGGAGCATGAGGGGGGTTGCACATGCATGCACGGGGGAAGTGTGCGGGGTTAAATGCACATGTATGGGGGTGGGACGCACAGGGGATTGCATGCATGTCTGGGACGGGACAACAGGGGGTCGCGCATGCATTGCATTTCAGCACACAATGACAAAAAGGTTAGCTATCACAGTGTTTCTCAACCTTGGCAACTTGAAGATGTCCGGACTTCAACTCCCAGAATTCCCCAGCCAGCATTCGCTGGCTGGGGAATTCTGGGAGTTGAAGTCCAGACATCTTCAAGTTGCTAAGGTTGAGAAACACTGAGCTATCACTTCATTGGGTTAGGCGCTATATTGTCTTACTTTATTGCAGGATTCTAATTGAGCTGCACGTTGTACACAAAGCTAAAATCCCCTGCAATAAATAAACACTTAACTCTTACACAAGAATTAGACTTTGATCTTCTTTTTTTTCTTTTTTCTTTTTGGCTACTTTCTCAGATTTGTTTTTCTGCCTCTTTCCTGTTCCGTGAGAGCAGAATAGGTCAAGGGAGTTTATAAATAAAGAGCTAATTGTTATGCAACCCTTTGCCTGGTCCCAATGGCAACGTAAATATTAACCAGTTCACTGATTTAAAACAGAGAGCATTCTTAATACCAAACTGTTAAATTCAAGATGACTTTCTCAATAAACGATTTACCCTATGCCAGGGGTGTCCAAACGTGGGAACTTTAAGACTTGTGGACTTCAATTCCCAGAATTCCCCAGCCAGCCATGCTGGCTGGAGAATTCTGGGATTTGAAATCCACAAGTCTTAAAGTTCCCAAGTTTGGATACCCCTGCCCTATGCAAATAAACTATGAGATTCGAATTTCTGTGCGTGGAAGCTAATGATTTTCTTCAAGCATGAATAATGTGATACTGCAATGGTCGTAAGTGTGAAAAAATGGTCACTTTTTTCAGTGCCATTGTAACTTTGAAAGGATCATTAAGTGATCTCTTGTTAAGTTGAGGACTACCTGTAATAACTGTGATCCAGGAATCCTAGTGGACAACCACTTAGATACAAGCCACTGCTAGTGGGAAGCCACTTACGTACAGTATGCATTGTTGCTACCAGGGAGGCCAATGCAGTCCTAGGCTGCATTAACAGAGGAATAGTTTAAAGATCACATGAAATAATAGTACTGCTTCATACTACACTGGTAAGACCACATTTGGAAAATTGCATCCAGTTCTGATCATAATACAAAAAAGGATGTTGAGACTCTAAGTGTTGTGGCCCGCCAGTGGCCACTGGAGCTGACAGCAGACTCGGACAGTGAGGAGGTTGGGGAGGAACCTGGGCCAGTCCTGGAAGCTGGGGAAGGCTCGGATGAGGGCTCTGTGTCGGAAGCAGAGAGGGGACCAGGGCCATCCAACAGTTAGCAGCTGCCTTCGGAGTTGGAGATCAGTGGGGCAGAAGAACAGCTGGAGCCTGTTCCCAGTGTGCACATGTGCAGAGTTGTCAGACGAAGGAAACAGCTAAGGAACAAGAGCCAACTCAGGAGTAAAGCCACAGGTGGACAATGAACGGCCCTCCCAGAGGGAATAAAAGAGGAGCGAAAGGGAAGTGGAGTTTGCAGGAGACAATTAGTTCATTCCCGCATTCTTGCCAAGTATTGCGGTGTCTGAAAGATATCAGTCTGGCCACTCTCCAAGCCTGATAAAGGTTGGTAATTGTGAACTATCTTGAAAGACTGTGGAAGAGGAAAGACTTTGCTGGAGAGGAATTCACTGTGAATTAAATTAAAGGGCTTTATTGGGACGAGGACTCGGCTTCGTGCTGCTGGGGAAGCCTACGTCAGAACACTAAGAAAGAGTGCAGAGAAGAGCCACAAAGACATTAGGGGTTCTAGAACAGGGGTCTCCAATCTTTCTGGCTAGTCAGTGGACTGCCAGGGTGGCGGCGGCAGTGGTGGCGGAAGGAGGAGATGGCGCTTGCACAGCCTGGCTCCCACAGGCCACGGCCTTGTAATGGACCACGGACTGGGCATTGTGGACACCCAATCTAAAACATAGGATGAACGGTTGCAGAAACTGGGAATACCTAGTCTAATGAAGAGAAGGACGAGGGGTGATATGACAGGGAATCCAACTATTGTCCAAAGCAGCTGAAGGCAGGGCAAGAATCAATGGATAGAAACTAAGCAAGGAGAGAAGCAACCTAGAACTAAGGAGAAATTTCCTGACAGAATCAATAGAATGGCTTGCCTTTTTAGAAGTTGTGGGTGCTGCATCATCGGAGGTTTTCAAGAAGAGATTGGACAGCCATTTGTCTGGAACAGTAGGGTCTCCTGCTTGAACAGGGGTTGAACTAGAAGATCTCCGAGACCCCTTCCAGCCCTAGAAATCCATGTTCTAACTGACAGTTTTCTTTTTCAAGGTTTTTCTCTGAGGCTGTTAGTCTGACTGTTGAAACAGAAGATGAAATGAAAGCTATTCCCACTGTAAGAACGGCATCTGCTTGGAGATCAGACCTATGTTGATACACAAGGACTCTTGGCTGCCCTACAGAACTTCCTGAGGCATCACAGAAATCTCAGTAATTTCAGCGACCATCACCAAGTTTAAAAAGAATCTGGCCCAATTCCGTACGCAAGACCAGCTGTAGCTCGTATTAGGTGACACTTTCGTTCCCTTGGCTGCAGTTGGAGGTTCTCCAAGATGACATCCCCCTGCTTTCAAGTCTGTAGGATCAATCCATAGACAAGTCAATGGAACTGTAATCCTTAAGAGCCACCAGTAGAATAAGGTACCATACATGGTGGGCTTCCTATTATTATTATACAATTGTATCACAGCGGCCAGTTGTTTCGCCAGATTTTGCATTGGTTACTAGTCGGGCCCCACCCAGGGACCTAGGACGTCGTAACGTATTTTTGTAATATGCGTGCAGATCCAAGCAGTGCGGCTTTTTGCATTTGACTGATGGTGATTTTGTCAATTTTTAACTGTTTTAAATGTAATTCCAGTGCTTTTGGAATAGCACCCAGTGTGCCAATTACCACTGGAATTACCACTGCTGGTTGTGCCATAGTCGTTGAATTTCGATTTTCAAGTCCTGGTATTTTGCGATTTTTTCATGTTCCTTCTTGGCGACCCTGCTATCACCTGGTATTGCAATGTCTATGATTGTGACCTTATTTTTCTCAACCAGTGTGCTGTCTGGTGTATTATGAGCCAGTATTTTGTCTGTTTGTATACAGAAATCCCACAAGATCTTGACCATCTGATTTTCGGTGACTTTTTCAGGTTGATGTTCCCACCAGTTTGTTGCTGTTTTAATATTATAATTTTTGCACAAATTCCAATGGATCATTTGTGCTACTGAATTGTGCTGCAATTTATAATCAGTCTGCATGATTTTTTTACAGCAGCTGAGTATGTGATCAGCAGTTTCATCAGCTTCTTTGCAAAGTCTGCATTTCGCATCATCAGAGGATTTTTCGATTTTGGCCTTAATGGCATTTGTGCGGATAGCTTGTTCTTGGGCAGCCAGGATTAGTGACTCTGTTTCTTTCTTTAATGTACCTGTTGTTAACCATAACCAAGTTTGTTCACTGTCCACTTTATCTTTTATTTTTTCCAG